>NC_041353.1:4502378-4542378 GCF_004354835.1 Perca flavescens
CAGTGTGTGCTACATAATGAGTGTATCCATCCATCCATCTTCGTCCGCTTATCCGGTGTCGGGTCGCGGGGGGAGCAGCTGAGTGTATTTATTATGTATTATTTACTTTCTTCTCCTTTATGTATCAACTTTAACCCAAACGGCATGTCATACTGAAATCTTGTATGACTCTGAACTTTCTTGTTAGTGCAGTTCAGGACACGCATAGGTGCATACTGGGAGATGAAGTCAATTTGCAGCCTGATCCTGATGTCCATCTGATCTTTAACCCTTAATCTCTAACCCTTAAAGTCTGTGTGTGAGAGTCTGTGTGTTATAAACTACAGTATGAAAACAATAAGAAAAACTAGGCCGTCTAAATGCCACTGGAGCTATTTAGCTGCCTGGGTTACATCCACCTCATCATGAATATTAACCAGTGTCCTTTGTGCATTCATCAACATTCATAATGTTTACGAGGGGGACTCAGCTGCTTCCTGCATCGACCTTTAGCCCCACCCACAGCTTATGAATATTAATGAAGCAGGCAGTCAATGACAGAAAGTGAACTCAGAGAGGTGATGTTAGTTTTATTGGTTTTATTCTGATTATCGGTGTTCAGAGCGAAGAGAGAAGTGACCGATGGAAATTATGATTTCCCAGCGACCGAGGCAGAGCAGTGACCTTTACTGAAGAGCTGTCAATCAAAGTGGGTGGCAGACACACAGAGAACTTCATGTTCTTTCACTGGAATAATTTAGTTTGCAGACAGAGAGATTGAGAGAGACCCAGAACTCCAGAGTTAATCTGATTGTGATAAGACTCTAAATCTTTGAGGAGCCAGCGGAACTCTAAACTCCAGACCGTCATATTTCCATAATCTGCCTCTTATCCAACCTCCGCACATTCATCTCCATTCCCATCATGCACCTGGTCTCTGAGACCATTACCATAATTCACCAAGTGTGCAAAAAAAACAAAACAACAACTTTGCCTGTTTGCGATTGACGGGACTAAGCGTGAAGGCAGAGGGGAAGAGATAGCGATCTGCATCCAGCAGCATTGATCGGTTTACTTTTTCAACTTGCAGACAGTTACACAGTCACGCCACACTTCATATGTGTTTGCATGTGATCCGTCTTCTTATCTGTCTTATTTTCGGCTGAGGTCTTTTTCTTTTGTGCCTTTTTAATCCTTTGTCTCTGTTCTCACAAATGTTCTCCCCTTTTTTATTTTCAGAGGCAACAATATTCAGAAATCTAGTGATCTACGGTTCCCCTTCTGTTTTCTATCTCTCTGTATTGTCTACTATGTAAGAAGCTGAACTGAATCTCTCTGAAAAGCTGTGAAAAACCGGAAAAATACTGAAACACTGAGAAATAAAACTTCCAAAATCTGTCATGTTTGTACAACCTTTAAAGTGCTCATATTATACTTTTTGGCTTTTTTCCCTTTCCTTTATTGTGTTATATATCTTTTTGTGCACGTTATAGGTTTATAAAGTGAAAAAGTCCCCCCCAAAGGGACTTACCATCTCCAACAGAAAACACTGTTCACAAACAGCTCCAAACAGCTCTATTGTAGTCCAGCCTTTACTTCAGAGACAAACGTGGTCACTTTGGAACACACGTTATAATGCTCGCCTAGCTGCTAGCATGGCACGCCCTCATACTCTGCAACCAAGAGGGTAAGCGAGCGTCTGAAAAGCGTACCTCCTATGGAGAGATTCATAGGCTAACAAGCCATAACCTCCCGTCAGCATCCCATTGACTCCCATTCATTTTATATAACTTTACATTTGAAGCGTTTAAAGACTCTATTTGTCCATTGTTTATTTCTAAAGAAACCCGACAATGTATAAAAGGCTCCATTACCTTGTACCTCACGTTATGGCTCTGTAGCAGACGTTTTTGTAAAAATAGGCTAAAGATTGTGTCATAACCATGCGACTTACGGTCGCATAGTAGACAAATTACCATACAGTCAGGAGAAGCGTCCAGGCAGTTTCGACTTACATTAGTTTAAGTTTAATTACTAATGTTAACTAGCATTTTAGTTAGCAATAATTAGCTTGTGCCTATGTTAACTCCTTACATATACCTACATTCTCTGTCTCTGTAAGATTAGGAATGATTGAGATTTCTCTCGGCACAGCTACCAGAAGACTTCCAACTTACAGACAGGTTGCTCACGTCACATCTACGTCTTCAAGCTCAGTTTGAGGCTGCGCAGTAATGCTCAGCGCTCACCGGAAAAGTGCTTCTAATAGACTTCACTGGTCTCAGTGGAAGTCTATGGTGTTGATGTGTCCATTTCTTTAACTGTCTATGTCTGCAACTGACAAGCTAGCAGTACCTACTGCGTATGTGTGACTCCCAACAAAGATGGAACAGAAGTGAGATGCCTCACTCTGTAGCTAAAACAGAGAGCTCAACACACAGGGTGAAAAGAGGAGCTGCAGCAATGTGCAGTACAACAAAAATGTTTTTTCTTGTTTGTTTGTTTAACTGGTATAGAAAGGAAAAAAGAATGAAAATTCACCCTGGCAACCTCATGACAACAAGACTCTGGGAATGAGACTGTCCCTCTAGTGGCCGGAGTAATTATGACCGGAGTAAAGCAGGAAGTAAGGTGACGACGTATAGGAGCGCCACATTTTGCGTAAGTAGGAATTAAAACAGGACTTTCACCCATGAGATCGGGGTTTGAGTCTTGTTTTCGTTTCTTTTGAGTACAGTTTTTTTTTTACTTTACCAAACAAACGGAAGTACGTCACGTTTTGCATGGAAATGAAGTAACGTAATAAATATCCATGAGTTAAACCCAAATCAAGACCTTAGTCGACCACGAACTATTAGTTTTGGTGCCTAAATGTAACAAAACTGCAACTGTTTCATGCTAACGTGTTGAAAACACTACCGTTACCTTCTGTGTTTGAGATAAGAGGACAAAAAATGTACAGTCTGTATATGTATGTATGTGTGTGTGTGTCTCTCTCTCTCCCAGTGTTGTCGTCTTAACGAGCTCATTAACTCGTTAACATCGTTAAGGGCCAGTTAATTGGTTGTCCATTAGCCATTAGCAAGGCTCAGTGGAGAGTTAACGAGGGACTGCTGCAGTCTCACACACAACACACACACACACAAAGAGAGGCGACATCCATCACTGTTTAAGCGCACACTCAGACAGTCATTTATTACTGCTAAACTAGCCCCACACACACACACACACACACACCTCAGCCAATCTACAGTATTAGCAATACTGAAATTTACTCAAGAGATGAAAGATCCCTCAAACTGTAATCACTTCAATGATCGGCAATCTGAAAAATTAAAATAACATCTGTGTCTGTCTTCTCTATAAAAAGATCTGAGCTAGCAGCTTCTCCTCTGCATGTAGTCTTCAAACATCCATCATACATCTCAGAAACTGATATCAATCTTTTTATTAGCCGATTTGTTCGTGCAAAACAAGTTTATCACAACTTGGTTTGTATTGTCATAGTTTTTGCCATTGTTTCCACCTTTAATTTTAATATTGTACCAAAATTAATTGCTAAGATGTGACATTGAAACTTTGATAAAAAAAAAAAAAAAAAAAAAAAGAAGTCAGACGGGTTAAAAAACAATCAGGAAACAAACCGCCACGTATGTAAACTTCTTTATTAAATAGTTATACTTCATTACAATCACATCCCCAAAGGAACCACAGAAAATCACAATGTATAGCTTTAATTCCCCCCATACCATCTCCTCACTCCTGCATCTTTTAAAACAAAAACGTATCAAATCAATACAATAAAAATAATTATAACAATAATTAATAATAATAAAAGATGGGAAAATAAAAGGAAAAAAACTACCCCTTTCTACCATTTTCTTTTCTCTTTATGGAGCAAGCCTAACACATAAGCAAACTAAGCTGGGTAGCTTGTGAATTTCCCCCTCAGGATCAAAAATAATAATTTATTGATATATATTGTATTCTTGATCTAAATCTGCAAAGTAACTTAAGTTCGATAAACGGAAAACAACGATTTCAAGGGAAGGCACTTTCCTGGTTTCGAACCACAGCAGTCCATTACTTTAAGAGGTGATAACCACTGGTACGCTGTCAGCCAGAAAGGTCTACAGTGGGGAAATAAGTATTTGACCCCTTGCTGATTTTGCAGGTTTGCCCACTTACAAAGAATGCAAAAATCTACAATTTTAATCATATGTACATTCTAACAGTGAAAGACAGAATCCCAAAGAAAATTCCAGAAAATCACATCATATGAATTTATTAAAATTGATAACCATCTGATGAGGAAAAACAAGTATTTGACCCCCTGGACAAACAGAATGTTAATATTTTGTAGAAAAGCCATTATTTGCCAGCACAGATGTCAAACGGTTTTTATAGTTGGTGACAAGGTTTGTGCACATTTTGGCAGGGATGTTGGCCCACTCCTCCCTGCAGACAGCCTCCAAATCCTTCAGGTTCCGAGGTTGTCGCCTGGCAACTTGAATTTTAAGCTCCCTCCAAAGATTTTCAATCGGATTCAGGTCTGGAGACTGGCTAGGCCACTCCAGAACCTTGATGTGCTTCTTCGTCAGCCACTCTTTTGTTGCTTTGGCGGTGTGCTTAGGGTCGTTGTCGTGCTGAAACACCCATCCTCGACCCATCTTCAGCTCTCTCACTGAGGGAAGGAGATGTCGGTCCAGAATTCCACGATACATGGCCCCGTCCATCCTCCCCTCAATACGATGGAGTTGTCCCGTCTCCTTGGCTGAAAAGCACCCCCAAAGCATGATGTTGCAACCACCATGCTTGACGGTGGGGATGGTGTTCTTTGGGTTGTACTCGGTGTTCTTTGCCCTCCAAACACGACGAGTTGAGTGGAGGCCAAAAAGTTCTATTTTGGTCTCATCTGACCACATCACCTTCTTCCAGGCCTCTTCTGAGTCGTCCAGGTGGTGAATGGCGAACTTCATGCGGGCCTGTACATGTTTCTTCTTGAGCAGGGGGACCTTGCGTGCGCTGCAGGATTTTAATCCATGACGGCGTAGTGTGTTACCAACCGTTTCTTTTGTAACTGTGGTCCCAGCTGCCTTCAGTTGATTCATCAGTTCCCCTTGTGGTTTTGGGATGATTCCTCACCGTTCGCATGATCAGGGACACCCCACGAGGCAAGATCTTGTGTGGAGGCCCAGACCGAGGGAGGTTGGCGGTGGTGTGGTGCTTCTTCCATTTCCTGATAACTGCACCGACAGTTGATCTTTTCTCTCCAAGTTGCTTTCCGATTCTCTTGTAGCCCATCCCAGCCTTGTGCAGATCAACAATCTTGTCCCTGATGTCTGTAGAAAGCTCTTTGGTCTTGCCCATGGTGGTGATGTTGGATGCTGGTTGTTTGGGTGTTGACAGGTGTCTTTTATACAGGTAACGAGGTGAGGCAGGTGTATTTGATGTATATAATTGGTTCGGATTGGGGCTGTGTCTTAAAGAAAGACTAACTGGCTTGTAGGAGCCAGAATACTTGCTGTTTGTCCAGGGGGTCAAATACTTCTTTTTCCTCATCAGATGGTTATCAATTTTAATAAATTCATATGATGTGATTTTCTGGAATTTTCTTTGGGATTCTGTCTTTCACTGTTAGAATGTACATATGATTAAAATTGTAGATTTTTGCATTCTTTGTAAGTGGGCAAACCTGCAAAATCAGCAAGGGGTCAAATACTTATTTCCCCCACTGTATCATTTCAAAATACAATCTAGGGATGTATAGTAATTTAAAAATAAATAAAGCACAACTAGACTATTTGGCCACCCAGATGGTATGTTTAATTTTGGGTCTGGGCTAGGGCTGCGTGATAGTTTGTTTCATCGTCTACATCACGGTGTGCGCATGCGCGGTAATCACTTCGCAGGACGTTGCGATGTTGACGCTAAAACTCTTTTGCTGCTTGATAGAAAAAGAAACTTTCACCATTCTCCTTTTACATGATTGTTACTGGCCGAGCCTTCCCCTTTAAGACAGGTGGTCACGTGGACAACATGTGTATGTGACGTAACGTTAGCCCGACGGGGTTTATGGTTATGGAAAGTGAGGCTCTCCGTGTGTAGAAAGTACAAGCATCTGCTGCTGACACAGTGATACTGCATACAGCATACTTTTCCATGAGTAGTGAAGCTACAGTAGTCAGTGTTATATGTTCACTGCAAAGACAAACTAAATCACCTGCTAAATCACCTGATTTCACCCCAGAAAGCTGCTATCAGCCAGGCTCAAGCTAATATAGGTAGCCTAAAGAAACAAGGAGTCTGTCCCAACTAACTTTACGGTTCGGAGCCACGATGCTCGAAACGTAACACTAATCTACAACAGCAGTCTGTGACTGATATAATATCATTTACACTGATTTAAGTGTTTTTGGATACAAAATTTGTTGCTAGTGTTTGACATGCAGGTCTGCATGCATGGCAAACCACCAATCACAATCAATGTTGATCAATTAATCTAACAAACCAGCAGGCCCCGCTAGTCGACCATAACCTGAAATTTAGAGGAAGCAACATGCATGCATTATTACCATCATTCACTTTAGCCTGGATTGATAGTATTGAATACAATGTCAGTCAACCAGTGTATTTAACCATCTAATTTCCCTCTCCGAAATCACTTAAGAGTAGTCACAGCGCGCACTTGCTTTGGTGTTTGTAAAGCACTAAAGTTCAAAGACTTTCTATGTAAATGCACTCCCCTACAAAATCACCTCAGTAGTCAAGAATGTATAAAGAATTTATTATTTCCAAATAGAGCTATTTATGTCATCTTGTAAAAATGTGTAATTTTTCATATCACAATATATATCGCATGAAAAAAAATATCGCAATGTCATTTTTTTTTCCCCAATATCATGCAGGCATATGAGCCCATCGACTAAAGGTATCAAATGAATGTAGTGGAATACAATGTTCAATATTTCCCTCTGAGATGTAGAGAAGTATAACGTGGCAAAAAATGTAAGTACTCATGTACAACAACCTCAAAATTGTACTACAGTACTTGAGTAAATGTATGTAGTTTCCATCTCTGGGTAGGTGTAATAAAAACTGTTAAAAGTGAGGGTTAATTTGGCTGGACTCACTCTTTAAAACAAATCTCTCTCAACTACTATGAGCACTACAAAAAGCTCATTGTAAATCAAAACCAATACGTTGTGTCTTCCAATGGGACATAGTAATGTTCAGTGTTACCATGGCAACAGATGCAGGCTGAAGTAAGAGCGTCTTCTGCTGTCAGTGTGAATATTAATCAATATGTATGTAGTTCTGTTTCTTTTGTCTGTACAGATGAAAACCTCCTGCTGTGCTCCTTACTCACGAACACGAACACACACACACATCGCAGTCATCTCTAGCTGTTGCTCATTCAACATGACGGAGGACAGATGGCTGAGAGAGAGATGTGGAAAAGGAAAGAGAGACGGGGGTAGATTGAGTTATAGGGTTGGTGTCAGAGTAGATTTTGGTTACAGTGCTCAAAAAGCTTCAGGCTGAAAACATCATGATGAGAAACGACACTCTCTACCTTTCTGTGGCTGCAGCCTCACCGAACACTCATTCATCACAAAGTTTCACTCTGGCCCCGGTTGAATTTCTTTTGGTAGGTCTACTCTAAATGCAGCAACATGGATTGGTCATCTCACAGAGCCAGATGTGATCCTGTCACTCTGGGATGACATTTCTACCAGAGACAGCTCTGGGAACGGTGCATTGCTTAAAAGCAAACTCTGGTATTTGTCAACTTGGTCTTATTCACATGCATTTGTCCATTATAACTCTTGCTTTCGATCTGGCTTGTTCGCATGCTTAAAAAGTACTGTAAGAGTGAACCAAACAACATGATTTGTGTCTGCAACTTTCCGAACTGCAGAAATAAATTGACAAGCACACATAGCACTTTTTCAAGCCAATTGCTCCAGGAACTATAGAACCAGAGGAGCTATATTAAGAAACTAAAGTAGAAATCAATGTCCCTTTTTACAACTCATGTACTGCTTCACTGACAAAACTTCCAAGAACCTTTGAAATTAGGCAAATTGGACAGATAGATTAGAAATCGCTGATGGCGTTTGAAGTGCAGTTTTCACAATTATCTTTGTTTTTGCTCTTGCGTGACGCTGTTTGAATGAACCACCTGACAATGACCACCTCGTGTTTCATGTTCTAACAAGCCAATTCTCCACCTTTAAACATGACTGAGCCTGTGACATGGAAGATTACTGTGAGAGAAGGTGACTTTCACAAACATATTTAAGGCTTAAGCATAGAATGACTACAAAACAAAAACCTCAGTAGTCAAAACATTTCATTAAAACTTGTGTGTGACAAATATATGACAAAATCTAAGCTTTGTCTAGCTGCTTTGTCTAGGAAGTGATTAGCAAATTGAGTAGCAAACTCAGATTTATATGTATATTTTCAAAAATCACGCGTGGAAATGTACATGAAAAAATGGTTGCATCAATAATCTGTTTAGAATCGAATCGTTGGCCTCTGAACCGGAATCGAATCACGAGGTGCCAAGAGATTCCCACCCCTAATCACGAGAACCCAGCTCCCGTGCAAGGTAACCCTCAGCTTGGAACCAGTTGCAAAATCACCTGAATCTTCGGTAGCGCGTCTCATTGGACGCATTCAAAGGGATTCTAAAGGACTTTGAAGCAGGCCCATCTGGCTGTAGATGTTTTGAATGCTTCACGTTTTAACACTTTAAATTGTTCTTTGTTTTTATTTTAAATTGTTAGGTTGGTTTTATGTCTGCAAACCCGCTATTTGTGCTGCAGTCAGTCTTGGCCAGGATACTCATGAACAATATATTTTTAATCTCAATGACTCTTTAACTCTTTAAAAATAATAATAAAAAAAAAGAAGAAAATAATAATAATAATAATAATAATATATACAGTACTGTGCAAAAGTTTTAGGCAGGTATGAAAAAAATGCTGTAAACTAAGAATGCTTTCAAAAATGAAGTGTTAATAGTTTATTTTCATAAATTAACAAAATGCAGTGAATGAACAGAAGAGAAATCTAAATCAAATCAAAAAGAGCATAAATTCTTCTAGGTACACTTGCACAAAGTTTTTGAAGGAACTCGGCGGGTACGTTATTCCAAACATCTTGGAGAACTAATGATGCTGAGATCAGGGCTTTGTGGGGTTCATGCCATCACTTCCAGGTCTTCTTCTTCTTTACACAGAAGATAGTTCTTAATGACCTCGGCTGTATGTTTGGGGTTGTTGTCCTGCTGCAGAATAAATTTGAGGCCAATCATACGCCTCCCTGATGGTATTGCATGATGGTATCTGCCTGTATTTCTCAGCATTGAGGACACCATTAATCCTGACCAAATCTCCAAATCCATTTGCAGAAATGCAGCCCCAAACTTGCAAGGAACCTCCACCATGCTTCACTGTTGCCTGCAGACACTCATTATTGTACCGCTCTACAGCCCTTCTGCGAACAACCTGCCTTCTGCTACAGCCAAATATTCAAATTTTGACTCATCAGTCCAGAGCACCTGCTGCCATCTTTCTACACCCCAGTTCCTATGTTTTTGTGGATAGTTGAGTCGCTTGGCCTTTTTTTTATGTTGGAGGTATGGCTTTTTGGCTGCATCTCTTCCATGAAGACCACTTCTGGCCAGACTTCTCCGGACAGTAGATGGGTATACCTGGGTCCCACTGGTTTCTGCCAGTTCTGAGCTAATGGCACTGCTAGACATCTTCCGATTTTGAAGGGAAATAAGCTTAATGTGTTTTTCATCTGCTGCACTAAGTTTCCTTGGCCGACCACTGCGTCTACGATCCTCAACGTTCCCTGACTTTTTTGCAAGTGTACCTATAAGAATTGATGCTGTTTTGAAGGCAAACGGTAAGAACACCAAATATTGATGTGATTTAGATGTTTTTTTGGTCGCACACTTTGCATTTTGTAAATTGATAAAAAACAATCATTTATATTTCTGAAAGCATTCTTAGTTTACAGCATTTTTGCCACACCTGCTTAAGACTTTTGCACAGTACTGTATATTGGAATACATTGGAATACTGGAATCTGCATTTCCTTAATATCTACACTGAAGATAAATATGACAAATATTTATCAAATATGGCACTCAGGTTGATAACTATCTTGGCAGTGGCAATGTCAGATTTGATGAACATCTGTAGGACCTGAGGAAAGTAATGCTAAGAAGAAACTCCTGGAAAACCCACTGCTGCAAGGCAACAGCGTTAATTCCGAGTGGCACTTATCTAGTGGTTGTGGATGGCCGAGGAATCACCCGCTGGCAAAGCTCCATCCAAATGCCTTGTGTGTGAAAGTAAATGTGTTTATGGTAAATCCATAGGTCTTAGCTGAACTCACATGCAGGATATAAACCTCTGTATACAGCTGACTGTCAAACTACATGTACAGCAGCACATCCTTGATTCTGCTGGCTAAACAGATGACGATAACTTTTTTTTTAACGTTCAACCCATCAAAACAGACATATCTGAGGGAGTCAGACCCACCATCAGTCCTGTCCAACAAAGAGGCACTCCTTATTGTGAAGCAATTAAAAGCAAATAGAAACAACAATGGATAAGCGAGGCTGCACTCTCCCTCTGTGTGTCCAGATGTCTTTAAGGCTCAGTGACAGATGAGCCTCTCAGAAAGAGAGAGAGGATGGGAAACAGATCATTCACCCACCACTTCTTCTGTCATAATGAACTGTCCATTGCCCTGAGTGTCGGGATTGTACATCAGACTGAAACAATAGTGTTTCTGGTTGACAAAAAGACTCACCTGGCCAGGTTAAAGGCATCATCGATAAGTCCTGCCCTGTTTCCAACCGAGATGATCTGAGAAAGAGTGAGAAAGACAGACAGACAGAGCGTATAAAAGTTAGAGTTAAACAGAAAGAGAGTTTGACCGACAGACAAACAGAAATACATACTTCAGGGTTGTTGTGTAGCTGTTGTATCAGCAGTTTCCAGTTCTGGAGGTCATAGTTCACACGGAAGTAGCCTGTCTGGTTGATGTTGCCTAGCAACCAGGTGTTGTCGTCCATCCGACTGATCCTGTGGGTTTCTGAGACAAAATGGAAACAATTAGACCGTTAATCAACAGTTTCTCCCTGATGGGGCGGCTTCTAGCTCACCCAGTTAGTGTTCGCCCCATGTAGGCTGAGTCCTTTGCAGTGGCGCGGGTTTGAATCGTGTCATCCCCCATCTCTCTCCCCCTTTCTGGTCTATCCACTGTCACTACATATTAAAAGGGAAAAGCCCCAAAAAAATAATAGTTTTAAAAAAATAAATTAAAAAAAATAAGTTTCTCCCTGATACAAATAGCACTGGCTCAGCCAAAAAGCCAGCGTATTAGTTGATATCATCCGATATGCAGACGATACCACGCTGTCCTGTTGTCAATATTTTAAAGGTAGCATTAAATGGTGTTATTACTTTCATCATGTGATGTGTATTGTTTTGAACCTTAAAGTTTAGGTTGAGAAGACAAACCGTGAAGGATCAGTCTGAAGTACACTGTTAACCAATACTTTATGTGGAGAAACACAGCTTGATTGGATTGGACTCATATGGGAGTAACAGTAATTACAAGTCTCTGCTGTCAACATCCAAGTCAGAATTATGAATTATGGTAACTCGCTCACTTTTTTTCTGAAAACTCATATTATTGTCCAATAACCTAAATGATTTTCCTGTTGATAACATGGAATCTGTACAATAAGCGTAAAGCTGCACACTATGATGCCTTTACCTTATATTAGGAAGATAAAAACACAGGATTTATTCTAACTTGAACAGGTGTTACATTAACAAAACAGAATGCAGCAGAGAATGTAAAAACAACTAAATATCAACTGCAAGATCCACACCATCTTTTACACATTGCATGCTAAAAGCAAAGTTGTGTTGATTACAGTGGCATCACAGCCTCCCACAGAAAAAACAAGAACATCCTCTGAGGTTGAAAAATTAGGCTGTAAGGTTTGGCAGAACAGCTTGTAGGATCTTTCAGACTTTGTATAACAGCCAGGTAATGAAAACAAGCTGACCTAAGTCTGGCCCACTTCCTCAACTTTCTTCCCTCTGGTTGAAATTAAACTTGAAGTCTTGAACTTCTAGACCTCCCTTCACCATGCGCCCTGAAAGTAGGTCAAGTTGTGCCAGAACCCATACTCTGTGTTTATTAACAGCTGTTGAGAATCAAAGCAAGCTTTATTCCTCAAAATCAGAAACATAGTTAGCTTTATTCTCCAAAAACGTCAGCAGAACCAGCTTTATTTCACAAAAAGAAAAGCAGAATGAGTTGTAATCTCCATAAACAGAACAATATTTGGCTTTATTCTCCAATATCTGAGGCGGAATAAGCTTTATTTACAAAAAAAACTAACCATAGAGCGTTTTCACAATCAGAAGCACCATATGTTTTAATCTCCATAAACAGAACTATAATTGGTTTTATCCTCAAAAATCCAAAGCAGAACAAGCTTTATTTTCCAAAACACAGTTTTTTTTCTCTCTAAAGAATTCAGAAATTGACAGATATTGTATTAGTATGAGCTTATATTCCCCATAAACAAAACCAGAATGAGGTTTATTCCCACTGCTGAAAGATCTCTGAACACTGAAACACGGAGCAGAGCTATTTTCAGAGGAATATACCTGCGAGATAGAATTTCTGAGTCCATTAACAACAAATTACACATCAAGATAATGAGGAAATTAATTTGTGATCATGAGATAGTTTAACATAACAACAGAATCCCAAGATAATGGCTTGTGTTTCTCAAGGTAACAAGATAATTGAGTCATGATCGCAAAATAAACGTTCATGGAGATGATGTCGGATCTCAGATCAGCACACTGCAATGTTTTCTAGTGTTAGTACTTGAAGCATCCCAGCAGTACTGTACCTGTCTTGTTGTTGATCCAGATGAGGCTCTCCGAACAAACACTGGATGCATTTCCCACAGCGACCGTCAACGGAACCTGCCACTGTAAACTACAGAGGGAGAGTTATGTCAGTAATGGTCGGCGGAATTGCATTCGGTTTTATGGCCTCAGTTATCAAATTGAGAGACATTATAGAGAGAGAGAGTGACGGTCAGTGGCGATCACTCAACATCAGTCAGCTGGAAATGGAGCGTGCAGCACTGACTGTTACAGAGAGAGAGAAAGAGGCAGGAAGTGAGAGTGTAATAGCTGCAGCAGTCAGCGAACATCAGTCAAAGGGAAGTAGCTGAGAGTTATTGTCTTCTTCAGAGAGCGAGAGGTTAAATGTGGTCAGTTTGCTGATTTTTTACATTTTCAGATCAGATGAGAGAAACATAAAGGCTCCTTTATGGCTTAATGAATTGCCCCCGAACATATCAGACTCATAAAACCTTTTAAAAACAGATTGATTATCTCAAAAATTGCATCTCGGCTGAGCTTAAACTTGGCGTGGCGATCCCCACTCTGCAGAGTTAAGATTTTTCCAAATTCCAAACAAACGTTACAGCATAGAAAGTGTGTTGAAGTGCCATTGTAATTGATGATTTGTCCAAATGTTTGCTAATGATTTAAAAGCTCTGAGGTCTCATTTAATATTTCATTTTGAGTTGTAAGTCAGTAAAACACTTTTACTAATGCACATGTTGCCCCCTTACTTCTCAGCCTTTCAGTTTCCCTTTCAAATTTTAATCTGCATAAATACAGTGTTTAATTGATTGATTTTTTAACTAATAGATTAAAAAAAATCATCCGTTTACAACAGCAATCCTAAAGTAGAGATATAACTTTATACGCTATAAATCAATGCTTTAAGAACAGAGTCAATTGGCATGGACAGGAATATTTTGCATAATGCCCATTATTGCATTTAAATCATTAAAATATTGCATACATTTTGAAGAGTGGTCCTTAAAGAACACTGTCCCCAATCACTGACAAAAAGTTAATTTGGACTGGTTTATTTGGAGCTATTTGAAACGCTACACTCATTTTGCACAGATCTATCGAGTGCAGGAGTGTCAAACTCAACTTCACAAAGGACCACACTGGAAAATGAGAATCGCATTAAGGGCCAGAAATGTTTGACATGCTTTTATTTAACCACTTAATTAAGCAAAACAATGATTTCATTCTTTACAACAAACTGTTTCACAGCCTGAATATGTAAACTCTCTGGTTGGTTTTTGAGTCTCAAAGTCGGGAAATTTGCCAAATTCTGCTTTGAGTGTCGCGTAATTGCAGTTTGAAAAACAGCCACATCACCGCACATCTACGCAGTCCAAAATCTATTGTGAACCTAAATTGATATGCGGGCTGGATCAAAATTTGCGAGGGGCCGGATTTGGCACGCAGGCCTTGAGTGTGTTCTACTGTTACCGACGATGAGAGCCTGTCAGATATATAAATCACTGCTGCAACATAAAAAAAATTATTTACTCAAGTACTGCAGTTCATTACATTTACGAGGTACTTTATGCTACTTTACACTTCTACTTCACTTCATTTTAGATGGAAATCTTGTACATTTGACTCCACTTACTCCATTTGACAGCTATTTACAGATGAATTTACTGAGAAAACCTACTGTTTTGGTTAACTTATAAAATATGATGCATTGTTATAGACACAATTGCTCAAACTTGCATCAGTCATATTAGTCACATAATATATCTGGGAATGGAAAGTGAAATGAAGAAAGAATGTGTAACTATGTGAAAGTGATCTGCAAAAGAGAGCAATCCTCTGTTTAATCCCCCTCTGAATAAATAAAGGTGATAAACACAAAGAGCTTTTTACCATGTAAATAACAAGTGTGTGAAGATAGAACTGACTCTAACGGCTCATTAGGAACAAATTACTTCCTGATGCTTTCTGTGACCAGTTGACACACACACACACACACACACACACACACACACACACACACACACACACACACACACACACACACACACACACACACACACACACAAAATCTTTGAAGTGAGACCTTTTATTAACTTCTTGAGTTTTTAATTGACTCATTCCAATCAAATTGATTCATATTTTAATTAAAGTGGATTTTAATTACAGACTGCAAACAACAGTTCTATTAAGTGTGTGTGATTTGGTGTATGTGTGTGTGTGTAGTAGAGGGCATTGTAACGCAGTCAGCAAGAGAAAGACCCATTTACCAATCCCATAACTGCTGTGTGTCGCCGCGGGCAATCGTGGATCGATACCGCTGCCTAGCAACCAAATATTTAATCTGATATTTATATCAACGTGACTGACAAGAGCGGAACCCAATTACACACACACACACACACACACACACACACACACACACACACACACACACACACACACACACACACACACACACTTAATAGAACAAAGTCAGCAGCATGGACAGCAGAATGTGTTCATTAATATTTGATTGAAATGAAGGCTGTTTATTTTAGACTAGACACCATATTTGACTAGTGTGTGTGTGTGTGTGTGTGTGTGTGTGTGTGTGTGTGTGTGTGTGTGTACATTGCAGCATACAGCTGTGGACAGTGTATCTGTCCTGTCCAGGGGTGAGGAAATATTCAGCTCCTTTACTGCAATAAAATTACAAATACCACACTATATAAATACTCTGTTTTAGTAAAAGTCCTGTTAGTAAAACGTAAAATGTAGTTAAAGTATTAAAAATGTATTAAAAAAGTATAAAAATGTCCCCTGTGACTGTTATAGTATTACATATTCTATCATTAGATTATTATTCCTCATGCATTAATGTAAAAGCAGGATTTGACTGTTGGAGTTGGTTGAGCTGCAGCTCAGTTTGAACAATTAACAAATGAATATTTTAGGGATGGACGATATTGGATTTTTGCCGATATTCGATATGCCGATATTTTCAAACTGATTTTGGCCGATACCTATACCTCTGTATATACACATTTTTTTCCCTGATATACTGTATATACACTTTAATTTTACTGAAGAGAAATTCCTGTACTACCTTTACCTTATTACCCTGATGTGTTGTAGATAAGGCAATACACAAGACAAAAACATTTGATTCTACCATAAATGTATCATTTTATAAATATAGACAGTCATCCCTGAAAAATAGCTAAATTACTTCACTTGGAGGAGAATAAATGATATGCCAGTGCCACATTTTATTATTAAGTTCAGACTTTAAACTTCAGTCCTTAAGTAAAATGAATAAAAATACATTTTCAAATAAAAAATTTACTGTACATCATCTCCTACTTGAACAGGTCTGCCAAATGCTTCCCTCACATAGTAGTTGACATTGTACTAAAACTTACAGTGGTCAAGTGCACACAAAAAAAAAAACAGCTTTAGTCCAGACCTGCACTTCAGCCCTTAGGACCCACTTTAAAGTATAATCAAACTTAAAACCAAGCTCCACATATTGTCTTGTGAGCCGACTGTATGCCAGCCGGGAGTGCTCGAAATGTCCAACTATTCTCCTTTCCGCGGCCACAACATCTGCCACGCTGCTCTGAGACAGGACACCTTCATGCACCGCCAGTTGCAGCGTGTGTTGCACGGTAGACTTGCCACACCAAACTCCACCATAGCTTTAGCCATGTTACGGCCATTGTCACGTAGCACGACATGCACTTGTTTTCTTTCAATTTTCCATTTCCCAAACATATTATCAAATGCGGATGCAATTGCAGCTGCTGTGTGAGAACCAGAGCATTCCTGTGAGTGTAGGACAGCTTTTTTTAAGGGTGAAGTCTTCATCTATCCACTGGGCAGTGAGGCTCAACATGCTAACAAGGCTCACGCTTGATGTCCACATGTCTGTGGTAAAGCTAATGTGACTAGCGCAGGCGAGGAGCTTTTCAATGTGACTGGTGACAACACTCTGGAGTTCAGGTAAGGCCACATCAGAAAAGTAGCACCGGTTAGGCTTAGCACATCTAGGTACATCATTAGCCTGCTGAAGCCAACGTCTTCCAACACGCTGAACGGCTAGTTATCAAGAGCTAGCTAGACTATCGGTCCAATCTCAGTTTTTTGTTGCACGACTAAAACAACTTTTGAACGTACACACGTTCCACCAAAACAAGTTCCTTCCCGTGGCTATTTTGCATTGGCACCGGAGCTCCATGCGGCCCTTAGCACCACCCAAGACGATTGTCAATGAATTAAAGACAATAAACCCGAGCATGTTTTTCTCCCATCCCGGAATGCTGTGTGGACTAGCCAGACCTTCCTCCGCAGCACTGTGGAGGAAGGTCTGGCAAAGAGAGACTGGGGTTAATACGACGCTACCAAGCCATGGCCGAGCGTGTAGTAAAATATTTTTTCAGAGTTGCACGCCAGGCAACAGCGTAGGGTCTGGCCAATCCGTTCTCACTCCGAACTTGTAAAATACTGCAGCGTCAGATAAGACGCAAAAAACACCTTCAGCATGCGTGTAGAACGCACCGGGCAGAACAGCAGCTTGATGATGGCGTAGTCTGAAGACCGACACAGGTAGAGAGTAGTATGAAAGCCCGAAATTCCGCGTGGAGAGGTTGGTTGGGGGGGGGTGGATGGGTCAAACGACACAGGACTATCACCCCGGAGACCGGGGATTGTGTCCCGCGTGTCAGGTTTCCTAAACCCAACTGTCCTGTGGGTCACGGAAACATACATTTTATAAGCCAACCCACGATCTTTTCCTCAACCAAAAGTGACGCTAATAGTCCCGACCAAGCGCGTTTAGATAAAGCGCGTTTAGATATGACGCTAAAGGAGTCTTTTAGCGTCAACGACGCCAAAGGCACCTGACCAAGCGTCCGTATTTTACGCGATGGGTGTAAGAATGTGTTGGTCCGGCGTAGGGTCAGGCGTAGGGTCGGTTTCTCCACGTACCTACGTACGTACCCATGGTGCCGATTTGACGCAAAAGCATAAATCAGCCTTATATTGTCGTATGGTTTGGAAGACTTTAATTTGTGTTGATTTCATACTGCTTTTCTATTTATTATGCATTTTAATTATTTTCTTTAAACACTGATTTCTGCTTCAGAAAGGTAAAGGAGTATATAAATAAGCTTCCTTACAACTGCTCTTCTGTGGACTCATGAATAATGTATCGCCGTCCTGTTTAAAGCTCATTTAAACAAACGCAGCCACTTGTCCTCCGATCACGTCTCTGTTTACCTGACAAGGCTTTTCTCTTCAGCCACAATCACAGAGACGAGTCACGATGCGTTTACATCCAGACGGAGACCCTGTCCGATTCCTCATCATTAGCTCGACCTTATCGTTAGCCGTCCTCTGGATTCTCCCCGTCTATTTTTCTGTCAGCTCAGTTCTTTAAAAAACACTTCTTTGCCTCGCTACGTCAGTTTGTTTGATGCAGAGAAAATAAAAGACGCACATTTGAAACGTCTTCCTCAAACCTCCAGAGAATTGGAAGAAGAGAAGAATGTTCAGTGTTAAATAAAACTGGGAAATTGTCACCTTAACACTTTAAGTGTTATTCATAAAGTATGGGATTTGTTGAGTAAGAGATGTCTGCATATTGTATTGTTCACTTGTAATGCCATTTACAGACTAGCCAGACCCTCCTCCGCAGCACTGTGGAGGAAGGCCTGGCAAAGCAAGACCAGCAGGTGGTAGTCTAGTTTTGTAGGATCTCATAGGTATTGGTGTGCATACATTTTCGAACTATAGGACCCGTTCATGAAAACACATTAGATACAGGTTGACAATTATTTGTTTGTCACTACCAGCTAGAGAGAGCTAATTGGCTGTTCAGTGATGTTTCAATTTCTGTATATTTCAGTAGTTATATTTTTAAGTATTCTCAGTTTCCCTGGGTGTAAATAAAAAAGCAAATAAATAAATAAATCAGGAGTTTAAGTCAACAGCGTGTAACACTGTGGGACACTGCTGTACTTCTGAACGCGGATCACACAGCAGCGTCAGCCTCGGATTTCGATCCATTGACAGTTCAGCTAAAAACACAACAACAGTTTCTCTTCACAAGCGTTGGTGAACGCCCCGGGACCACCGAGTGTGTCTGAACGCAGCCCCGGGAGACTCGACAAGCGTGAAAGAAAGTGTTCAGCTCCTCTTACAACAAACAGCTTCAGTTCATCTGCTGACGAGTGCTCGGGAGCGACTCTGAGCCGGGGAGCTCAAGTGGAACACAAAAGACTCTGGATGAAAGAAAAGGGGGGAAAAAAAAGAACAGAAGGAGGGAGACATAAAATAAAAAAAAAGGTAAAGAAACTTTTGGTGAGAAACTGAGTAGGTCAGAGTGGTTGTAAATGTCACAAATGTACAAAAACATGACAGAAAGAGCTGCAGAGAAAAGAAAAGAATGAACAGGTAAAAAAAGAGGAGAGGAACTGATGAAGTATTGATGGAGGAGAAAGTGGGTCGATAAAACAGCGAAGAGAATAAACTCCAGAGGTTGTCAAGGATGTGAATAAAACATGTGAATCAAATATAAATGAAATATAAATGATGTAAAGGTGAATGTGAAAAAAACTCAGAGAAGTGCCTTTTCAGGCGAAAACGCAGGACAAACTTATTGAGGTGTGAAACAAAGAGTTTTGGGAGGATCCTTTAAAAAAATTAACACTATGAGGAGCAGATGTGTGTCCGGACTTCAGCAGTTTGAAGGCTGCCTAGTGTTCCCGAGAAACTGCAAGTTCAGAACTTTTAGAGCCGTACAAGTAGTGGGGTTATAATTTGTAAAAGTTTTCCTGAGGGTTGCAGTAGACCAAAGGCCTGGGGTCAACCTTTAAAGCCATGTTTCTCAAAGTGCGGCCTGCGGCCCACGAATGTGACATAAAATGCATGCATTTCCCCCTCCTCCTCCTCCTCCTCCTCCTCCTCCTCCTCCTCCTCCTTCCGTGCTTCCTGAAACAGTCGCATTGTGGAAGTAGCCTACGTGCTAACGCTGCTGCGGTGATGGGTCAACCAACTCCTTCTTGTCGGTTATTGGCTGGAACACTGTTTGTTATGCCTTGTGGTGCATGTTGCCGCAGCTTGTTTTTATTTCCGAAAAATGTAACTACATGTCTCAGCGATGTACGTCGGTCGGCCGTGGCTTGGAAGCGTTGCATTTCCCCCCAACTCATTTCCTGGTTCTCTTCAGGAAGAGGGTTAACTTTTCCTGCTAAAGATTTCCCACTTGGTCAGAAAACACAGGGGAGACACTGTTTTTCTCACTATGCCTCTAGAGTCGGTATTTGCTCGCCGTCACTCTCTCACTTCTCCCTCGCTCTATCATCCGCTCCCCACACACACACACACACACACACACACACACACACACACACACACACACACACACACACCGCTTGACACACACACACCAGTGCACAAGTATAAACATCAGGCCACTTACGTAGGCTATGGCGAGAGCTCTGCGTGGAGCCTCCGCAGAACTGTAAAACAAGCTTTAGGTGCTGCCTGAGCAAGCGCAGCCGACCCAGTGGCTTGTTTGAATTTGGTTGACCAATCACAACAGAGTGGGCCAGCTGACCAATCAGAGCAGACCAGGCTTTTCAGGAAGGCGGGCCAAGAGCTCAGACAGTGTTTCAGACAGAGGAGCTACAGCAATGGGCAGTATATGAGAAACATAATGTTTTTTGAACATCAAAGCATGTAAACCTATTCTAGTAGACCCCAATAGTACAAAATGATGCTGAAAAGAAGTATAATAGGGGCTCTTTAATCACCGCTGGTCCATTTCAATACGTTCAATACGCCCTTTACGACGGGGAACTGAAGCCGTTATCTCTGCTCTCTTCAAAGCCACCAGACTCCTCTGACAAAAACAATACTTTACCTCAGGGGAACACGGGAGTTGCTGCTCTACCGCTGCCTGGATCAGTTCGTTTGTGTTAATGTGTGACTTTGGTGAATCTGAACTAAACATTTAAAACACCAAAGTTACACACTAAAACTAACTAACCGATGGAGGCGGCGGTAGAGCAGCAACTCCCGTGTTCTGCGAGGTAAAATGACTGTTTTTGTCAGTTCCCCATTGTAAAGAGCTCTCTGACAGCAAGGTGAAGCGCTGAAAATATTCTAAATATAGCGTACATTTAAACTGACAGTTTTTTTTGTTGTCTAAAACACATTTAGTTGCTGCCCACTGTCTAGCAGTACATTACTTAGTTTCCGTGTCGGTACTCCTGCCTGCTTCTCCAAAGTGGGGGCGTGCCGACCTCCATCTACTGTAGCTAACACACTGACTATGGAGAAGTAGCTCATACAGCCACACTTCAAAATATCCGAACTATCCCTTTAAGCTGTAGTCAGCCCACATGAACTAGTAAGTTAAACTTTCTGCATCATATGAACAGAAAGCGTTTTGTTCTTGTGGATTTTTCCTCCATCTTTCAAAGGGTTAAAATAACTGAACTGTGGAAAAGTGAACCAGTTGCTTTAGACTCTCTGACTACACAGGACTAATTTAAGCATTTACAGTATATCAAATATAAAACAGTATTGAACTCTAACCTGTTGTTGCTCCTGCCTTCCTGCCCGTACAGGAAGTGCTCCTGGCTGACAGTGATGTAATGAGTTGGGAGCTGCTCCGATTGGTTCTTGGTGATAGTAACAACGGGGTAGCCCATTTGTAGAGTCCACCTGTCCATCATCTGTCCAATGTCGATGTCCCGCCCCTCTGAACGCATGGCCTGAAGAAAAAAAAACAAAACAACGCATGAATAATCATCAATCACAAATGATTCAATGATTATTATTATAGCAGGTTATCATCTATCATCAATAAACAGGTTGATCAATATATAGTTCAACATCACTTAATTAGAGAAAAAATGACTCTAAGGTAATTGGAGCTCTGATTGGCTGGCAGCTCATTAAAGAGTAGTCTCAGTTTAACAAACATCGATAACAAAGATTAATCTAACCAAATAGACTCCTTTTCCACAAGCTTCCTGTGTGTAGGACAAACAAGAGAAACAGGCGTCGCCTCCACTTCTCAGTCACGGTACCATGGAAACGGGACTTTTCCTCGCCTGTCTCATCAAGTCGGTCTTAACGAGCGTCTCTCTGGCCTTCATTAGAACTGCTACGTTAAATAATTAACAGCTTCCGTCAGTCTGGCTGCTTTATCCCCAAAGAGCCGAATGTGGAAGACATTACAGGTTTTAACCCCTGCTGTAGAGCAAGGCACTGACACTTCACTGTGAGAGGTGGTACTGCTCTGCCCCGAATGCCTTTGAGCCAGGGGAGGATAGGCGGTTCAAAAGCCAGACGGTTAAACAGAGCGTTACCTGAGACAGTTTGCTCCACAGGTCATCTCTGGCTGCGTTGCTGTACATGTGACTCAGCAGATAATCCTGAAAACAAAAACAGATGAGATCAGAGCTTAAACAAACCATGTGACAGGAAATGACATCATTTGGTCGACTGTGGTTGACACAACCTTCAGCTGTGTCTCTATTGGCTATAAAATGTCTTACGCACCAAATACCTTATCTGACTAATAACTATTTATTGTAATGTAACGCATTATACATTTTGAAGGAAACCACTTTAATGCATCAATAAATACAATCCTGTAATATAATATATATGATTCTAAAATGGGCCACTATGCAAATAAGTACTTTTACTTTTGTTACTTAAGCGTATTTTGATGCTGATACATTAAACAACATAACAGGACTTTTCCTTGTACAAAGTATCTCTACACTGCAGTATTACTACTTTTACTGAAGTAAAAAATAAAAACACATTCTATTGTTCAATAACGTATGATGTGATACATCTGTAGTGTTTTGGAGCAACATGTTGACAGTGAACATAATCTGGGCTTAAGAACATTTCCTCCCATATAAATATTACGTAACAATTGCAAATGTGATGCATATGTATGAGAGGGTTGTATAAGTGACATTTCCTCAGTGAATCAATAGCCCCTTTCACACATGCACTGTACACCAGAACTTATCTAGACATTACCGCAAATGACAGAATTAGTTGGACCGGACATTACAAAGTCTGTTATGTCCGACTGAGCCCATGCGTATATATAGCAGGTCATTGTCCGGAGAATTCACAGCGAGCGAGTGGGCGTGTTGATGGCGTTTCACCATCAACACGGGCATTCTTTACTGGAAGAAAACGAGCCTCCGAGGGTGAAGTAGAAGGGTGATTTACACGAACACGCCAACGAAAATGTCTGACTGGAGCAACAACTGATGGGAAGTTCTGCCGGTAAGGGCCGTAATCGTTAGACAAATTTAAGAATGGCTCGTTGTTTATGATCGTATTACAAACCGGCAATGTCACCTCGGGTTAAACCAGTGTCATGTCCGGCCTCCCGCACGCTCTACCCAGGCGTCACCCCTCGTCTAAACGGAGTATTTCCAGTAAGTAAGAACGTGTCTGACGTGGACAATTTCCTGCTGTGTGCTACATGTGAAAAAGGGGAAACTTCCGACTATGATCTGACCTGATTCATCAGACGCTGTCCAAAATTCATATGAGGAAACGGCAAATGTGAGTGAACACCGAAAAGAAACATTTCAGAGCATCTAAAAGGTGTTTGAAATTGTGAATTTAAGTCGCAGTGACACGACAAGCCAGTAGTGCAGAGTGTCTGTGTTGAGTCTAAAAGGCTTTGAGCGCAATCCCTGCTCTGACTTCAAACTCTAACTTATACTTTCTAAGCTAATGAACAAGGTGAGGCCTCAAAAGCTCCCACAGAGAGTGTCACTGGTGCGGCAGCTTCACTTTCAACCTGTAAATCATCAATGGCGCTTGTGTCTGGTTTCATCCCTGTCTGCTTCCAATAGCAGGTAGAAAACTCATTTCCACGGCACTGGATTGGTCTTAAAAAAAGCTCAGGGAGGTTGGTGGATGGCTGGGTTTATAATAAAACTAGAAATGGCACGAAGGTGAAAGATAACACAGAACACCTGCAGAGAAAGAGCTCTAATGCTTTTCTGTGATATAGAAGATTCTTCACAGTCAGGCGACATTGTGGATGGAGGCTGATAAGGCAAGAAGAAGCTCTTCATTGGACCAAGATGACACGCATGATAACAACGCTGAGTGTGTGTGTGTGGCGTGTGTGTGTGATAAGCACAACTCTTACCTTCACTAAATCTGACATGACCAGAGATGAAACACCTCCACACACACACACACACACACACACACACACACACACACACACACACACACACACACACACACATCCCGATTCCAATACAAAAACAGGTTTAGCAGCACGATACACCTCAACCAAACTGATAACAAGCGGCATTTAAAGGGACAGTTCACCCCAAAATTAAAAATAGATAGTTTAGATCTAGATAGTTTAGGTGTGAGTTGCCCAGTGTGCGAGATATCTGCCGTAGAGAGGTCTGCCTTCTCTCCAATATAATGAAACAAAATGGCACTCTGCTTCTGGAGGTCAAAGCACCAAAAAAAAAATACATTTGAAAAACTCAACAGCAATGTCTCTTTCCAGAAATGATGATATGGTTACTCAAGACAATCCACAGACCTGGTTGTGACCGGATTCATGTAGGAACTATTTAGGGAAGCGTACTCACGGACAAAAAAACAGACCTGAGTTTGGACTTTCAAATGTGAAAAGGCCCTAATAGTCATCCCCTTCAGTAACATACAGTCACCAATTCACACATTTTCTTGTTAGAAAAGTGACCGCAATTATTTTTTTTTAACATTAATATATTATTTTATTATTCCAGATAACAGTGAAAACTATCCCCACGTTTTTTTATGTTTTAGATGTTTTATGGAGTTTGTGTTTTGGCTAAATCATCTAATTAGAGTTTTTTGCAGAATGAATATGAAGATGTTTTTCATGCAGCTGAGGACTAAACCTAATGCTCTTATTAGGTAGTGTGGTGTAAGGAACAGCATATTGTATTTTGACCTGCAAAACACACACACACACACACACACACACACACACACACACACACACACACACACACACACACACAGTATTCTCTGCTGCTGGATCAGCAGAGTTTTTATATAGAATGTGGTTCTCACTGTTCCAGATCACTAACAGTTTCTGCGGGAAAATCAGGACAGAGAGAGAGAGAGAGAGAGAGAGAGAGAGAGAGAGAGAGAGAGAGAGAGAGAGAGAGAGTGAGTTTGTGTGTGTGTGTGGAGGGGATTCATACATATTTTGGGGACTGTATTCAGAACAAAAACTATTTAATCCACTTTCACCTTACATCATATAACATCATTTTTACAATAACTTCCAACTGATTTTCTTCCAATATTGTGGATAAAAAAGTGCTTCTTTTTTGCTTCGAACCTTAAGTTTATTTTCATTTTATTGCTGCTCAGAAGACATTAACATTAACCAGTGTGGACCTTCAGACAGCCAGTTATAGCAGCCACATGCAGCTGAACGATAAATAATGCATCGTGCTCTGTAACTAACACCACTGATGTTGTTATCTACTCTACTGTATCTTTTAGTGGTTTGAGCCTCCAGAGTAAAACGCACTATCAATATAAAGCTGATTTGCAAAGGAACATAAAAATATGTCCCCTCAAATGACTTCTCGCTTTCTCTTCGATTCATGTTTCATCACTTTGTACAACAGCCAGTGCTGCTTTTCTCCACCACGGATCAATTTATTGAATTCTACTTTGAACTGGTCCCTAAGTCAACTGCAGCAGAGCTAAAAAAAAATATTTCCAAGGAATTCATGGCACCTAATTAAACTGAAATTGATTTTTTTCATGTTCTGCTGTCACATTGCAAACACACCCTACACCTCTGAAACCCACCGCCTTCAAGAGGTGTTGAATTTTTTAAGGATGTTTTAGTAGAGGAAGTTGGGGGAGTTTCAATTACATTCAACTTTATTGTCAAGTACAAGTACTGAGACAATAAAATGTAGTCTAGCATCTAACCAGAAGTGCAAAAAGCAGTAGTGCAGAGGCACTATGAGAGTATGGATAAAAGGGTGGATGTAAATATACTAAGATTTACATTATTAACATATATATTCTACAATTGAAAATGTGCACTTGTGGATACTTTATAGTCTCATTCCAGTATCTCCAGTAAAAATAATTAAGGCCAACCATTAATAAATGACCCACCAGACTATTACTCCTGGCAGTGTGGAATTACAGCTGAATAAATAATATATTGGAATATATACAAATTGGAAACGTTATTGCTGTCTCGTGGTAGGGGTTACCTGGAATTATATGGGTTACCTTTGTTATTTCCAAAATGCTGATTACAGTCCTGGATACCAACAATCTCACTGGCTGGGATCAGATGACTCCCAGTGAATTATAATGTAGTTTTACAGCAGAAAAAAGTAGCAGAACTTTCTCTCAAACTGCCCCTGAAGCCAAATCCACTTACTCGGTGTACATCTGTAGAGTGTTTGTTTGCAGAATGAAGGAAGATGTTTTTCATGCAGCTGAGGACTGAACCTAAAGCTCTTATCAGGTAGTGTGGTGTAAGGTTCTGCATATTGTATTTAGGCCTGTACCACCCCCCCCCCCCGCCCACACACACACACACACACACACACACACACACAGCTTCTGTCTGAATCCAAGTGACAACCCATTTTAAAACCAAACTTGAGCTCTCCCTGTTGTCCTCAGATATATGAACCTCTGTATACACAGCTGGACCTGCATGGCGACACAAACTTACGTTAAGTCCTTTCTGGAACAGCGTCTGTCCCATCACGTTAGCCAGCATCCGGATCAACGCTGCCCCCTACAAACAGCAGAGAAACACACTTTCAGACAATAACATATCACAATTGTGAACGTGACAGACACTAATCAATTAATATCATTGTAATTGTTGTGATCAGTGGATCAGTCTTGATCTTTCGAGCACAGTTAAACTTGGTGAACTTTGACACGCACATTGACCAGTTGCAAAAGTGCTGACTACTAGAGGGAACAAAGAGCTGGAGAGTCCAAAATGGATTAAACTATCATAAAAGCCATAGAGCTAGTGCGGCCCACTACCTTAGCAGGTCATTGTGGCTAAAATGTTACTAGGCAGCTAGCATGTTACCATTTAGCTCACAAGGCACATCGGCTCGCCAAGTATTCCTGAAGTTCTCACTGGGTCACCATATTTCATTAGGATTAATGAATTCATGAGATCGGCCCTTACTTTTTTGTAGGCAATCCAGTCAAAAACTCGGTCGATGTCCGTCGCCTGCTCCACTTCCTGGGAGATTGGGTGGGAGGAACGTAGGCCATCCAATAGCATCACCTCATGGAGGACATCAGTCAGGAAGCGTTGCTTCTCCTAAAAAAAAAAGAAAATTTGTTTTTGTCACTTATGGGGACATTGTATTTACACTCATTTTCTGGAGGCTGACCATAACTCCTAACCACGACATGTCTTGCCAACATTGAACCAAATCTGGAACCTAACCTCTTGATTCTAACCATTAAACCACATCCTAGGTGAGCCAGATGCTTGTCCCCATATGATAGGCGAGTCCCCACAATGTCAACGATTCACCTACGGGATGCTTGGCCCCATGTGGGAGGTGAGTCCCTACAATTTTAAAAGACTCACCTACCAGATGACCACAATGTCGACGACTCACCTCCCGGTGGCTTGTCCCCATAAGGTAAGTGAGTCCCCACAATGTTGGTGACTCACCTCCCAGATGCTTGTCTCAGTGATTTTTGGGATCTGGAGTTTGATTTATTTTCTTCCAGCTCAGCTTACAACATTATCAAATTATGATGGCACGGTGAATTTAGCCTTTGACCTTTTGGATATAAAATGTCATCAATTCATCATTTTATCCTATAGACTTGGTCGGCATTATGGGGAACGCCCACTAAAACGTTATTTCCATTTATGCTGTGGGGGGGAAACAAACCATTCGAATTAATGAGCGTAGACCTTGTTAGCAGTTACGATGTTTTTTTTTCCCGTGGGACAATGCCAAAAAGTTGCTGTGTGGCGTTCTGCACCTCTTATAAATAAATAGAAAAAATCCTGATTTTAAGTTTTATATACTGCCAAATAGACAGACTGAGACTGTGTTGAAACCACTAACGTCACTGCTACAGTCCAAATGCTAACATTTAAATGGAATTTATTCAACATGCTAACAAATACTAGTCTTTAATGTTATAGCTTTAATGAATGTGTGATAACAATAGACTGTTTGATGACCCTGGCATAACATTACTGATAATACAGTCAGATTGAATCATCTAAGAGTAGCCAACGGTTAACGTTAGCAGTCTTACCTGGAGACTCAATCACGTAGCTAATGTTAACAAAACATGTCCGGAAACGACACCTCTGGCCATTCCGTAGGGTCGTTTGTCCAGTCACATATAATGTACGGACAATACGACTCCATTTTTTTTTATGTATCTTGCTCTGTTAAGCAGCAAAAGTGCTTTTGAGTGGTCCATACTGGGTTAACGCTATATTGTCTGGTCAGGGGGAAAAGATTGTTTTCCCCCCACATTGACTCCCCTCACCCCCCCACCCCAAGACAGCTATGACGAGTCACCGACCAAGTGTATAGAGCTTCAAAGTGTGGTTCCGGAAAGGAAAATTCCATAAATTTTCTCCACAAGGATTTTCATTATTAGCCATAATGTCTAAACCATCGATGAGACGTCCTACCAGCTACGAGATTGTGAAATGAAAAACGCCCCTGTAGAAGCCACAAGTCTGTATGAAATCAACCTAGTTCTACAGGTTGTATTCGCAATGTTATGACTCAGTACTACACAACCGACAATCCTAAGTGTAAACCGCAATGTCTGTAATTGGTGAAGCACACTGTCACCATGGAAATGTTTACTGCACCCACGAACTTGCAAACAGCTAGTGAGCTGCTACAAATAAAGTCTATGATCGTTTATGTACACAGTCTTGTACCTTAGCCTTTTTTCCATTTTCAAAATTTTTTAGCAGCAAATTTTTTTTTAAATGCGTGTCAAATGCACACCTTAAAGGGATATGCCACCGTTTGTTGAAATAGGGCTTATCACGGTCTCCCCTAGCTGTAGATAGGTGGGCCAACACATGTTTTGTGCATGCATTGTTTTGGTCCGGTGCAACACCGGCAGCGCCGGCGCTAGTTAGCTTAGCGTAGTGAATGGAATCCTATGTTGTTGGTTAGCATGTTGTGAGTAAAAGTGAGCCAACAAAATACCAAAAAAAAAAACCAATTACTTGCACTGAGACAAAAAATATGTTAAAAAAATATGGCACTCCGATATCTGCCTCCATTTGGACCCTTTCAGTGATCTTTGGATTCTATGGTTTGCTTTGGTTTTCTTCCAGCTCAGCTTTCGACAGACTCCAGTTAAATGATTAAGTTTGGCAAAACAAAGTTGATCAACAAAGTGTCATTTAGTGAAACAGTTGGTTCAGTAAACACAAGTTTAATTGTGAAATTAATCTGGCTAATGTTTGCTGTAATTTTTTTCGCTTCTTTTTTTCTTTTCCTATTCATCATCCCAGCTTTATCCACTTTCTCTCCTTACTACCTTACCTCATCGTTTCACCTATTCATCCGTTTACTTATTACATCTTGTAATTTTCTCTGCATTGCACTACTTCCTCTCATTTTTTCCTCCTCCGTTCATTTAACATCCTCTACTTCTTTCCTCCATGTTTCCTCTCCTTGTTTATTGTCTGTCTTTCCTCTCTTTCGTTTCCTCTCATTACTCCTTCTCGTGTTTCCTCTCTTCTCCTCCCTTTACTCTCCTAGTTTCAGGGTCTTAATAGACATCTGCAAACATGTTGAGCTGTAACGAGCTGTCAAAATTACCCCTGGGATCAGAGAAGAGCGGCTCTGTCTAATTCATGGATTACAGTGTTTACTATGGAGATTTGGGTTTAATGAACATCCATCTTGTCAAGCAATAGAATTGTTGGCTTATTAAGTTTTTGTCGTTAATGAACTGAATGAACAGAAAGTTTAAACATTTATAATCATATTATTAAGAGTATCTCCTGGGACATTCTTTGTTCAATGTGGCTCTGTGCATGGATTAAAGTTGTTCATTAAGTAGGTTTGGTTTTAATGAATCTACATCAGTTAAACAAAAGTTTCTTGAGATATTACATTTTAAATGAACATTAGAATCAACTGGAGTGTCTACTGGGATCCGGCTACTTCTTGGCAGACATGGCTTTGTTGACTTGACATGAAATATTCATCTTCTTAAACAATATACATTAAATTATTCTTTATTTAAGAATACAAAGTGTTGGCAGGTGTCGGTCTAATTCTGTGACTCAGAGACTGTTATGTTTGCACTGTCCGTGAAGCTAAATAGCAATGTACTTGTCCAATGGTGTAAGAGGGAAGTTTAATGTCAGTAAATATACAGCAGCAGCCATCTGAAATTGCTGGCCTGGCTGCGACGGGGTCCCGGCTGGTCCCTGCTGGATCCCTACTCTGCAAATGGTATGTGATCCCACCTTGATGACGTAGTGAAGGCAGCACCGCCTCATAACCCCAGCACCATGTGAGGAAACCAGTTTTATTGTTTTATCTTGCCACCACGAGGAGCAGTGTGACTTCTGTAGTGTGACCCTTTTATTTTAAAGGAGAAATCTGAACCTTGGGGTTAATAACACATTTGTACCGAGTCGACCGTTCTCTGGGATTTTGTTTTCATGCTAATCGAATGTGACCAGTTTTAGCGCAAACCACTAATTAGCTTATGCCGCTAGTCGTTGGGGCACTGGTAAAGTAAAAAGAAATTGCTATTTCTATACCACTAATAAGACTCAAAATAGCACCACACTTCAACTGTAGTATAATGAGGGTCCCTACATGTAAACCAAAGCATTGAGAACTTTGTAAGTGTACAGACAGTTTATTAAAAAGATAGTTTAGAAAGACTGTACCGTTCACATATACAGGCAGGCACCATCTTGGGAAAACAGTCATGACCAGTCGAACGACAAACGCCGTGCTTGAGCTTGAGTCTTTATAAACTATCTTTTTAAGCCCTCGGGTCCCTACAGGTAAACCGAAGCATTGAGAACTTTACACTTACAAAGTTCTCAATGCTTCGGTTTACATGTAGGGACCCTCATTATGCGTGGAAGTGTGGTGCTATTTTGAGCCTTATTAGTGGTGTAGAAATAGCAATTTACCCTCTGCCCGAAGACTAGCATTATAAGCTAATTAGCGGTTTGCACTAAAACTAATCACATTCGATTAACATGAAAATATATCCCAGAGAACGGTCGACAAATGTGTTATTAACCCCTAGGTTCATTTTGCGCCGGAGTTCTCCTTTAAGTCTGCCCACTGCCGCTGGACCCTGTGCGCCTGCAATCAGATATTCTAATCATATTTGAAGTGTATGAGGAAGCGCTTCCCACACAGAGCATACCTTTAGTGAAGTGCTTGTTATTATCATATCACAAGGTCATGGGCATATTATGCTTAAGCTTTGTTTAAAACCTTGATACATGTTGATTTTATGCATTAACTAACACAAAACATAGCTTATTGATTAAATAGAGACTGAATGAGACAGGCCTCTAGATGCTGATTATGTCTTCTGTTCTGAAAGCCAAGAGATCAACAGAACTGCTTCAACACTAAAAGCAATACAAGGGGATATTAATGAGAAACAGCTGTGTTACTTTATCTGCTGTTAACAAGGCATATCATTTATCTGGAAATAGAGTATCTGACATGCCGGTACAGCAACATGCTGGGCCAAACTGACAATGTTTTTTACATATATTACATTTAATTTCGAATTAAGAAGGCATATATAATTAAGAATTTGTTGTACACAGAGTTTCAATTTTTTTTTTTAAGTTTCCCCAAACTCAATAACAAAAAAAATCCAATAATTAATACCAATAAAATGGTATTAATCTTTCCCTGGGCGACTAGAGTATATTGTGGTTACTTTTGCCAGTGTGCTGCTCATCTTCGCAGGTAAAACACACTTTACATTAATAGAGAAGATTATAATGCATTTTGGGACTATAATTTCTGGGGCAGGTCTATTCAGTCATTACAATCAAATCTGCAAAGCAACGGAACATACTGTGTCATAACACGTTTATTCGGCCAACTGTGATATCCAGAGGAGGAAACCGCCTTTTACAGGTTATGGTGGTTTAAGTAAGAATAATACACACTGCTTATTAATAGCTTAATTTGCCTGTTATTTCTCATACTCTTTCACATGTGCAGCTGCAGCTGATTCAGAACGCTCTTTGAGTCTTCACTAAGACCAAGAAAGTGGATCACATCACTCCAGTTCTGAAGTCTCTACATTGGCTTCTAGTGCCTCAAAGAATTGATTTCAAAATACTTTTGCTGGTTTATAAATCACTAAACGGTTTAGGGCCAAAATACATTTCTGATCTGCTGCTACACTACTACAACCCACCCAGACCTCTCAGATTGTCTGGGACAGGTCTACTTGTTGTCCCCAGAGTCAGAACTAAACAGGGGGAAGCAGTGTTCAGTTTTTATGCTCCACATATCTGGAACAAACTCCCAGAAACCTGTAGGTCCGCTGCAACTCTCAGTTCTTTTAAATCTAAGCTAAAGACCTATCTTTTTGATGTTGCCTTTCTTTAAATAACTGTTCATTTGTTATACTGAAGTTGCATTGATGACACTGTATGACACTCGATAACTGCTCTTTAATGTTTAATTTCTTATACTGCACTGTAACTTTTATTCGCGTATTTTATCTCTTCTTTAAATTCTTATACTGCACTGTCAATTTTATTCTTGTCTTTTAATGTTGTAATTAGTTTTTTTTAATCGTTTTCTAACTGCTCTTTAATTTTTTATGTAAAGCACTTTGAATTGCCCTGTTGCTGAAATGTGCTTTACAAATTAAGCTGCCTTGCCTTGTTCTTTCTTAATAATTGTAATTTATATTGTATTGTTTGTGAACCTATGTTTAGTTATTGTCTGTGTGAAATTGGGTCAGATTCTCAAAGACAAGGCTGTGACATGGTCCTGGTGTTTGCAGTGTAATGCGGGTTACATTAGAAGACCGAGATAAAGCTCAGAACACACCATTAGCATTAGTGTATCTCTTTTTTTGCACTCAATGGGCCATTGGTGTGCCATCCTTACAGGTCTCCCAGCCCCCGCAGTCTAGACCGTCACACTGAGTGAAAGGGCCTTTGTAACACTGAGTACAAATTCAGTGTAGAGCCCAAACACAGCACTTAATTTTTGTTTTACTTTATCTTGATATATCTCATTCATTACACAAAATAAGCATTAGGGCAGTTTACCTACCAACTAGGGTTTAATCCCGGGAAACGGGAAAATAAAATAAAAAAAGGCATGGAGTACGTGTCTATTATTATCATACGGTAACGTATGCTGGCGACGGTAGCTACGGTAATACAGGCTCCCTAAATAATTACACAGGCTCAATACATTCATTCATTAAAGAAGAAGAAGAAGTTTGTTACGCAGCACGCACTACGCACCTAACTCTGTTAATGATGTCTGCGGCCAGCTTTGTTTGGGAGCATTTTGAAAGACCGGACAATGAAACAGCTCAGTGCAAGTTGTGTGACCGGTTTATAAGGCGTATTTGTATTTGGTTAACTTTGAGTGATTATTCCCATTTGCAGCCTCTTACACATCCTCAACAGGCACAGAATGGATTTTGATAACGTAATGGTTTAGAAATCATTCAATGGTTTACTTAAGCATATTTTGTTAGTTTGTATAATAGATTTCCATAAAACATTGATTATATAAGGGTTGCCTAGATTTTCAGAAGACAAGACATTCCACCTGGCATTTCATAATTAGCGCTGCAGCAGATGTCACGCTGCAGCACGCAGCTCACTTGATCACGCAGCAGAATTGATCATTGCAAACTGTATTGATGATGGACATAAACTGTGTTCTTTAGTCCTAAAAATGATACAAATAATATAAAAAATGTCAGTTTGGGATTTTGGGAACGCATATTTGAATGATATCGATACAGTACTTGGGCTAAAAACAAACCAAAAAAAACAGCCATTTCTCGGCCATTTCCCGGGATTCCCGGAATATGGGCTGTCTATTTCCCGGGATCTGATTCATCTCATTTTCGGGAAAAACATTAAACCCTACTGCCAACACTGTAAACTGATGAAAGACCGTAAAAAGGACATTTCGTTTACATTCACGAAAAAAAAATCACATGGTGTTTAATAGGCAAACAATCTTTGGAAAGGAAAATTAAAACCTTTAATATTTAATTGGCAGCCAGTGTTGCCAGATCTCGTGAGAGAAACATGCAATCAGGTCTACAGAAACAAGCCCAAAAGAAGCAACTTTGATCTCCAAAAAAGTACAAATAATTTATTTGTATTTCATAAGAAACCATTTCAAATATACTGTAGATTGCATTTTTTTATTTTTTTACTCTAAAGAAGTTGAACAAAACCAACTGGTCAACAAAAATGAGGAATAAATGAATGAATGAATAAAAATGAAAGTAAAGAAGTTGCATATGACAAACTGGCCGAGTAATTATCTCAGTGAAGCCTTCAGCTTGTCTTGTTTTAAGACTCCAATGTCCGTAAACTTCATTGACAAGAATGGTGCTGCGTGTATTTTTATGATTATCAGTGCTGGCATGACAAACAAGATCTTCATGGTGTGCACGTATTTCACATGTACGCAATCTGCATACTGCCTTTGAATTGTGCCCCTCTTCAGGTTCAATCCGTTTAATCTTTTAATCCACTTTTCTCCTACTCTTTGTTGTATTTATTTCCCATATTTCACCCACTGAATATTTCATGTCCCTGGCATTGTTAGCAAAGTATAAAGAAACTCCATCAATGTGTCACTGCCTGATTGTCAGACACCTGTGTTTATGGAGGAAAATGGCAGAGGGATCGGGCTTGTGGACGGATCCTGCGACCGGACAAACTAGACATAAAGGGAGCAAGCCCAAATAAGCAAATACACTTCAGAAACGAGCCCCAAAAGCCACAACCACCAGCGACTTTAGAGAAAAACAAGCCCAAAGTCGATTATAATAAGCAGACTGCAGCTTCTCAGGGTCCACAGCTCAAAACAAGTTTACAAGTTAGATGAACACAACAGAAGGGGGCGGGGCCGACTGGTGGTAAGCTGCTGGTGTAGCCGACAGGCTCAAATCTTATTGGTTAGACTACCTGTGGCAAACTTCAGCCAATCGCAAAAGCTTACTGAAGAACACCCACTTTGTGTGCTTTATAAGTGTGCATAAACTGGCCCCTGCAATAAGCAAGCTGTGGATCGCCACAGACGGCAGCAGAGATGACGCACATCAACAGGGAGAGGTCCCGACAGATTCGTCTCATGCGGGCAAGTGGAAAATCAGCACACGAGATCCAGCAACATTTTACAAGCCTGGGCATCGCCGTGTCGCTGAGGACTGTGAGATATCACTTCAAGGAGAGGGAACCGCGCCGCTCATGTCCGAGAAAACTGCACCAGTAAGTCTCACCACACTGGAGCTCTATAACAGTCTCTGAAACAGCTGGAAACTTCTTCTTTGTGTATGAAATGGGTTCCTTTGTCTAAAAGTTTCCCTCCCCCCCCCAACTTTCACAGTAATATACTGACTGCCATTGACGAGGTGACAAAGAGCAGCATTAAGATGAAGGCCCAAGCTTTACAGCAGAAAATTGAAGCAGATTTTGGTGTTCAACTTAGCCTGACCAGCGTTCGCCGTGCCCGCAGGAATCTCGGGTGGAAATTTGGAAAGAACAGCTTCTGCCCGATTACAAAAGAGCTCAACAAAGAGGCAAGGCTCAGACAAGCTGTTCAGTGGCTCGAGATTGGGGAGACGTGGCATGACGTGCTGTTTACGGACGTAACGACAGTAACTCTGGAGGACCACACCCAGCTTAGTTCCTACATGAAAGGCCAACCTGTTGCCAGGGTTAGGGTTAGACCAAAGCCCCAAAACTCCTTTAAGCTCCATGTCTGGGGAATGATTTCACGACACGGTGCAGGTCCTGTGGTCATCTTTGAAGGAAGCATGGACAGACATTATTTTGAGAACGCCATCATCAAAGGAGTTGCAGCACCATACGTCAGAGGGCATTTTGGGTCCAATCATCGCTTCTTCCAGGACAATGATCCAAGGCACACAGCTGCTGCAGCTTGCATTGCATCTGAGGGAATAAACTGGGTGAGGACTCCGCCAGAGTCACCGGATTTGAACCCCATCAAGCTTGTTTGGCACTCAATGAAAGACTTCATCCGAAATGAGGTTAAGCCTCGCACAAGACAGGAGCTTGTCCGGGCCATCGAGGTCTTTTGGGACATAAAACTGACCCAAGAGTTCTGTAACAAAGTTATTACAGGCTTGTCAGACATACAGAAACTGATTGTGAAGAACAAAGGAGGGCCTAGTGGACAGTGAGTAAAACAACAATCAACACAAATTGTCATTTTTATGTAAGCTTGTTTCATATTTTGCTTACAAAATAAACTATTTTTGAAAAATCATTCCTCTGCGGTGTTTTTCTGTCTTTCACAAATCACTGTGTGTTGGTTCAGGTTGGCGTCCTCTTAAAATGAGCGTAAGACATTTTCACCTCTCTTTAGCTTGAATAGGAGGCTGAAAGGTGAAAATGTGTTCATCAAGTAGCTCTTCAGCTGCTTTAAAGACTCACCGAACGAAGGCAAACACAAAAATTCGTATGTTGTTTCGTTGTTTCGATGCATTAGAGACCATTTCACAGTTGTAAACATACTAATGGCCCCAAGTTGATTTCCTGTCGCAGTTTATGTGAATGACATCAACTGACAGGAAGTAAACAAGGGGCCAGGCTGTGGCCTAGCAATGGAATTCCATTAAAAGGTCTATTAAAGGAAATATAAAAACAATTGAATATGATCCTCCCTCAATAAATAAACTCAATAAATAAATTTGGAAAAAAAAGATTTGGGAATTATTTACTTTAGAGAACAAAATATTCTGAAATAAGAGATTACTTTCTTCAAAGCCAGCATCATATGTCCAGAAACCAGGCTTCGTACAAACGGTATCCAGGATATTAGTCCAATATTTGGACTAAGGTCCAAATATTTGTTTATTTCCCTGATCTATGCACATTTTAAGACCTTTTTTTTTTAGATTTTGTTATAGAAATGTGTCTGAAACAGAAAAGAAACATATGCAAAATGTGTGTTATATAATAAATACTATATTATTTTACTTTTGCTAGGTTTGTAGGGAAACTATAAATTCCATTATATTGCTAATATGGTTATTACATTGTTTGAACTGGATCAGAACGGTCTATAGGTTTAACAGCACAGAAACATAAGCCTGGGTGGGATGGTGGGCAGTACCTGGTCTTGCTCTCTCTTCTCCACCACCTTTCTATCATTTTCATATTGTCTATCTCATTGCTTCCCAAAGGAAAGATTTGTATGAAGTAGCCTCTTCGTTTTAGTCTGTCTCAGTGACAACGTTAACATCAGACGGCATCAATAGACACTGTGCGACAGTAAGGGAGCTTTTCGTCTGATGTCGTTCTGGAGATGAACGGCATTGAAAAAGTATAATTCTACTAGTTAAATTCACTGATTTGCCTATGTTAGTTAGCTGCTGTAGTCAGTAGAAAGAATAGCTGTTCGGTGGGTCCTGACTGTTTGACACTATACCCGAAAACCACAGCGTTGACTAAAGATCGTATAGATAATCCACTTCACCACCTACTTAGTCACCCGCAAGTAATGATGGTGATGATGATCAGACAGAGAAAGAGTTCTCTCTTGGCGATGTCCAAGTTTATTTTAGGCAGTTAAATTACTTTTTCTCTGGGGGGGGAATAATACAGAGGTCCTGGCCTCTGTGTCCTTAATGGTAGATACGGCCATGCATACAAAGTCTTGAAATGGCTGTGTGTTATAGAAAATGTTATATTTTCAAGGTTATTTTCAGACTGAAGGACTGACATCTTCCTGAGTCCACGGGACAAAAGACACCTTTGTCACCCTTATTGGTAGAAAGATTCTGTGACCTAATAAGTTCCCATTAAAGTTTCGGCCCACCTTCAACCTGAAAAGCATCTAATCAGGAATAACAGAAAACACCTGTGTGGGTGTTCAGAGGCTTTAAAATAATAGAAATGCAACAATCCATTGTCCCCTGGCGTCACACGCTAAATGGTGTTTTAAGCCCCCCCCCCAACGTCTCCTTCCAGGCAGCGCTGCGACCGTTGACTTCAAGGCACCTAACCCTAACCACTACCTAACCCTAGTGCCTCAGGCAGCGCTGCCTGGAAGGAGACATTGGGGGCTTAAAACACTGATACACACGTCACACAACAGACGCGGATATGTAGTTAGTTCCTATTGTAAATATTCTTCTGGGATAATGAGATTACTTTGTTCATTTGATCTTTTTCTAGTTTGAACAGATACAGGTATTGCTGTACTCTGTGTCATACGCAAACATGTAAACAGGGGGGGGTTTGTGTTGATTTCAGCGGGCTCCCAGTGGCTGGAAACTGGATTCTAGCCGGCTTCCAGCCAGAAAGCCTCCGGCTGGGAGCAGCACTTCTGATTGGCTGGGACTGCAAATGAACTACACTATGTGTCAGATAAACGGTTTGTTTTGAAATAAATCCTTTCAGGGCTGACTAAATTCCTAGGTGTTTTCTTGGACTGATCCCTGCTCAAAGGATTGGGCTAACTCCTGGGTAAAGACATTTTTACAAGTACACACACACACACACACACACACACACACACACACACACACACACACACACACACACACACACACATTAACAGGCTGAATCAGGTGACTCCACCACAAATTACACAATTAGTTAATTAGTTAAATGGCACATTTTGGATGAAACCAAAATGACTCTGTGAGAAACAAAAAGAGAATCAGACTAAATGAGACATCAGCTCTAATTAACAGAGACTTTAAGTCACCTGGGGAGAGAACGAGATGGGGGTCCAGCTGGGCCATATGGCCATTATGAACCAGATGGACCCACATGTGGAGGACAGCTAATGGGCCAACAGTGAGTGTAAACACACACACACACACACACACACACGGAGGGACAGGGCTGCGTTCAGGAACAGCTGCTGAACTTTTAAGCGTCTGCTTGTCTCCGCCCTCAATCCTCCTTCACTTCCACCCCATCACTCCTCCTCTCCTCCTGTACTGTACTACCTCCCCTCCTTCCATTCTCCTCTTTCATTTCATAGTCATTTAAACCTGATGACAGTTGTGTGTCTCTCTGTGTGTGTGAGTGTGTGTGTGCACAACACTTTCACCCTGAATACTAATTCATTGGCTGGCAGGTGTCGCACATCAAATATAGTTTAGCTCAACAGATTAACCGCTTTATTAAACTGAGAGCTGTCTTTGCAACAATACTGATGATTCATGCTGTGTTACCTGATATAATTGGGCAATATTATACATAACATGACAGCAGATATCTGTCACACGTTCATGGAGTTGCTACACTGTGCACTATTTCTTGAAAAGGTATAATATGCAGTGGTGGAATGTATAACTAAGCACATCTACTCAAGTACTGTACTTAAGTACAAATTTGGGGTACTTGTACTTTACTATATTTTCTTTTAATGCCACTTTATACTTCTATTCCACTACATTTCAGACAAAAATACTGTAGTTTTTACTTTTATCTGACAGCTTTAGTTAATAGTTACTTTACAGATTAAGATTTTTGCACACAAAATACATGTAAACGCAAATGAGACCAACAGTGAAAAGAACACTAGTTTTATATAGTTTTTATTAATGCCTCTGCCCGGGTCCTATTTTTCTGCAAAGTCACATAATGATTTACGGCAGGTAGACGGCGCTACAGTAAAACATTCTGATGGGTCAGAGATTTTGGTGTAACATGTGTAAGTATACCGTATGCACCATTACACTTGAAATGCAACGATGCATCTGTAACGTATTGTCTTATTGTAAATGAA
>NC_041353.1:4544878-4667378 GCF_004354835.1 Perca flavescens
TTAAAGTGACTGCAAACACACATTTTAATACAGCCTTCTTTGTCATCGTGTAAGTGTCAATTTGTAAGAGGGGAAGAGAGGAGAGAAGATGAATATTGATTGTTCTCTGCTCTCTTTACATCATGAATATTTCTTATTGTCAATTTCCAAGTCAAAGTCCATTTGTTTCACATCAGTTATCTATGCCTCTTTGTATTCTGCACAGACTAACCGATAGAATGCTGCCAGTGTGTGTTGTACAGTGCTGGAAAAGGTACTCAAATTGTTAAGTAAAAGTTGTAATAATAGCAGCAGCAGCAGCTACATGTACTTAATGTATCCATATAAAAGGACTCGTTACACAGAATGGCCGCTTACTGTTATTGACGCATTCAAATATAATGTAAGCATGATTTTAATGTTTTAGGTAATTTCCAAATTAACAAGAAAAAGCCCTTTACGACAGGGAACTGAAGCAGTTCTCTCTGCTCTCTTCAAAGCCACCAGACTCCTTTGACAAAAACAGTCATTTTACCTCTCAGAACACAGTTTTTGTTGCTTTTTTCAAAAAACAATTCTGCCTTTTTCAAGGTTTTAGTCACTTCTATTGGAGTCTGTCGCTGTTTTCTAAGTTTTTGATACTATTTTCCACCTATTCTTGCTTTACTTCCTTCTTCCTACTGACTTTCCAAGTTTTTGTTGACTTTTTTCATTAGCATTCAAATGTTTTTCAGTTACATGGCTGTTTTGGTAAATCTATCGTCAGTGAACGTGGTCAGGGGGTACTTGGCTTAAAAACAATTCAAATGGGGTTATTGAAAAAAGTTTGAGAACTACTGTTTTAAAGGGTTAGGAACTAACAAAACTAACAAACTTACCAATCGAGGTAGCGGTAGAGCAGCAACTCCCGTGTTCTGCGAGGTAAAACTACTGTTTTTTGTCAAAAGAATTTGGCATCTTTGAAGAGAGCAGAGCTAACTGTCGTAAAGGGCTGTCTGACAGCAAGGTGAAGCACTGAAACTATTCTAAATATAGGAGAAGTAGCTCATACAACCACACTTCTAAAGATCTGAACTATCCCTTTAGTTATGTACCTCAAAAATGAATTAAACAGTTAATTTCCACCACTGGTGTTGTGTTTGTGTTGAGGTAAAGTTAAGGTCAGTCCCTCATTACTGCTCTATTGTGTCCATACAAAACAATTATTATTAGTCTTAAGCTCACTGTAGAAAAACACACTGTACTGGTACAGTGTAATTCAAATAAAGCTAATTACATATTGGACCTCGGCTGAATAAAAAGGCCCATTTTCATAATTTTTCTTTGATTTTTTAACCCTTGTGTTGTCTTCCCGTCAACCTTGAAAAAGGTTTTTTTGACGTTTTTGACGTTTGTTTTTGCTTTTTCCAACGTTTTAAATTGTTACATTTTTCCTCTATACATTTTCAACGCTTATTTCTTAGTCCCATTTTCTGATATAAAACAAAAATTGAAAACGGGTCAATGTGACCCGAAGTCAACGCAAGGGTTAAAAGCCACTCCTCTGTGTTTGGCAAAAAAAAACACTCACTGTGTGTCCGCCCCGGCTGCCTCTCTATTCAAATGGATATGAGCTGCTTGAAAAGGCAACTGACGTGCGCATTTTGATCAGTTTGAAAAGGAGGTAAAGAGGTGTGGCGTGTTCCTCAGTTGGCCACTCAGCTGCCTTAATGACTCGCTTAAACAAATGCTAACAAACCCACTGTTTGTTGTAAATCCGGCTATTATGTTGAAGTGGTGTAATCCCACTGATAAACTAAGAAAACAATGAGTTGGGTAGAACCCCCTAGAGAGGCTACATGTCATCTTGGGATGGCTTTCATAGCTTTTTGGAACATTTTCAAATCAAGTCTGTGTGTTTGGTTTGTTCAGAGCTGTTCGTTGAACTTGTATTGCTTGTTCTTTAGAATTTATAACACATGAGGTCTAGCTGCAGCCTTGACTGATCGTGCTCCAAATCCATTACTTGTTCACAAGCTCTTTGGGACCATCAGATACAATAAAAAAGACCCAGCAGGCCCAATAAAGACTTCATTTCAGCCCGACCCGAGCCTGACAGTTAAAATCTCGTTATTTTCTCATAGTAATGACACATGCAAGTTTGTTTGTGTGGAAAGCCCGCTTTATTTATGCTTTTATTAAGCAACTGTAGGAAGGCATTCTGAAAAGTCAACAGAGGAGCGCATTAGCACACACGGGGCAACAAGTGCACGTTAACACCTACATAATAAGCTTTTTTGAATTTAAAATGTTCAATGCCTTATCGTGCTGATGTGACCGAGCCCCACCTGAACCCAAACATCATTTCTAAATATCTGTCCGAAACCCGGCACAGCCCGTCGGGTACCATCGGCTCGGGTATCCATTCTCTAACCTAAATCCTAGTACTGTTTGTAAGATTCCCATCAATGAAAATAAATTACATAATGCCACCTTATTGGCTGAGCGATTGATTGATTGATTGGTTGGTGGTAATACAGAAACACTCCACAGCTTATTTCTGTCCTCATTTGCGTTTCAGTTGCTCTGCTGGGTTTTGTTCGCCTCCCTGCAGCGCTGTGACTCGCCGCTGATGGAAACAGCTTTTTAAACACAAATGTGTATTACAAAATAAATTGCTTTATCAGGAACAGGCCGCTTTATCATCGGTGTGCCGGTTATTGGAGAAACACTTGGTTTATATTAAAGCATTCAGCCATGCAGAACTACAGTAACAGGGATTTAAAAATGCCATGTCGCTCAGAAGCAGACTGTGTGTGCGTGCGGGAGATAAGGTGTTTTGGTGTAACACATTTCTCTATTGGAAGTAAATCACCACGTACTTCGGCAGAAACAAAGCACGAAGAAGTGTGTGTGCTGTAATTTAAAGTTCTGCAGTGTTCACCGTTTCTCAGAGTAGGTCTCATTGCCTGTCAGGGGTGAGAAAGAGAAGATCTGGGAGCTTTGGAGAAAATCTGAGCAAGAATTAATTTCTAATTTTATTGTGATTTGAGCTGACTCACTCTCTGCATCAATTTGTTTGCAAACCTGAGCAGAATAAAATGAAACTGGATGTTGCCCGCTGCAGATTGAGGCTGAATATTGTTATATTATCAGCATGAAAACACTTCTGGAAAAAGACGTATCTGACATTGATCCATGCGAGTGGAAGAAGGTGAAAGAGTTCAGGAGTCAGGACTTCCTCCTCCACAGAAGCCAGTTTTAACTTTCTTCTTATAGACACACACTGTATTTCCTGTTGGTTTTATACGTTATGTAAAGTTTTATACAGCAAAGTGAAACCAGATGGTGGAAGAAACAGAACTACAGACAGACCTTTAGCTAAGAATTTCTGTTTTGAACATTCCCATTGGGTAAATCCTCAGAGGATAGAAGATAGATAGATCATTTAATCTGAATCACCAAATTTGGAGATTCATGGCTTTCACTGGGCAGCATCAAATATAGTTTCTTTTCATGCTACTGTATCTATAATAATCCTCAACATAGAAACACAGGAGTCTCCTGAATATGCCAATAATCCTATAGGTCCTGAGAAATCATGTTTTGTTCCCATCAGTGTGGTGAATTGCTCTAAATCAGGGGTCTTCAATGTTTTTCTAAACCAAGGACCCTTTAATATAAAGATAGAAGGAGCAGGGGTCCCCTACTACTACTACTGTATAAAATGAAGTTGCTTATTAAACTGGGCCAAGTGTAGGGCAGTGAAAAGCCTTTATACATACCATTTTAGGGCATAGAATACTAAGCTATTGAAATAATAATTGCATGATTTTATAAAACATCTTTTAATTTTACACGTGGCACAGTGAATCCTTAGGATTAACTATCTGTGGATGGCTATTTTAGTGACCAGCTTACCTACAGACAAGGTGGGGATTTATATTTGCTAATAATATGTTGAATTCATGTTAAGACATTTTTTTTTTACTTTCAAAAATTAACAATAATATGGAGGCCCCCCTGCAGTGACTCTGAGACCCCCTAGATGTCCAGGGCCCCCTGTTAAAGATCTCTGCTCTAAATAATAAGTTACCCATGATCCTTAGCAGTTAGATGTTGCTTTGGATACAAAGCCAGTCAGACGTGCAAATTAGAGATGTAGCGAATTCAGAACACTGTTGTTTTAGTTGTTAAACATTTTTTGCAGAATTTATCCAAAATTGGCGGAAAATCTAAAAATGAACTGATTTAAACTGCAGAATGTTTTATCAATCAAAATCTAAAGCTTTAGTTGGCCGTTAGTGGCAAAAACAACACAACTTCTAGGGATGTGATTCGATGTTTCCGTTGTTGACTTCTCTACTTAAAGGATAAGTCTGCAGATATTATACATTTTTCTCATTCTCAACAAATCCCCTTAAAACAACACAACCATCAGTGAATGCATCCCCTGTCAAGTACTGTGTGTGTATCACAGCCTGATATATCATAACAAAAAAAACACATCAATGACACACTGTTGCACTGGGTGACATATTCCTTCATCACCATAAACACATACACTGTAGTTTATGTCGACTCAATCCCACACAAACCGTCTTGCTGCCACAAATACTCATTAGAGCACCAAATGTGGATTAATCCGCCGCTGAAAATGCACTTTTTATGATTCAATAGGAACCAAAGGGTTTTTGGGCTCACAGACACAGAAACATGTGGACTAACACATTGTTGGTTTAAGGCTGTTGGCAATAAGCAAAATATAGAGTAAGGGCAGCCTCATGCTTACATAATAAAAACACGATTCAACCCTAATGCACTTTGTTCATATTTTATTTAAGGTAGACCATGATTCATTTATGTTGTGTACATGTTTATGTCGGATAGAGTTTTTATAGGGTGGAGTTGTGGCTTATTGGAGGTGTTTTTATATAGTTCAGTACGGTATGGAGAGTTCAGCATTTAGCATGCAGCGTTACATATTGTAATTCTGTCTGTTTGTCGGTTAGTCCCCTACAAATGCACCATTTCATCTCGTTTGTCTGATTAAAAACTACAGTGACCAGCTGTTTTAGGAAAAGCCTGATGAAACTTGTCTTTTTTAAGAGTTCCGTCTTTAGTAGTGTAATGAGAAAACCTGGGGGAGGGTCTCGTTCTCCCTGCAGACACTTGAACTGAAGAATTCCTGGGTAATTGAGGACTAATGATTCTCACCTGTGTTAGTGTTAAGTTAATCATCTCCGATGGATTTTAGTAACGTGGCACCCATTAGACGCTCTTTATAACAGGCAACGCTGCTGACTAAAGGGGCCCTCTGCCTCCCCCTATTGGTAGAAGTGGTTCTGACCTGCCCACAGTTTGGAGTGGTTTTTATTGAGTGTGGTGCATTTTTATATGGTGTTTTCATTAGTGTGTATTGTACGGATCGATGTGGATTTGATTCTGTGTGCAGTGGTTCTCTCAGGGTGTGTGCAATATACATTTGCAGTGCTGTGTTGTAGGGGGCTCCGAAGCCAGATAGGGGTTTACCTTTATAAAGGGCTTTCTGTTTTGGTGTCCCTATTTAAATTAATTTGTATTTCTAATAAAGGCTGTATTTTGTACTAGGTTCCTGTACGTGTGGTGATATTCTTTTGCCTCCGACACTGGACCAGACCGGGTAAACAAAGGTGGTGGCAGTATTACACTGCCTTTAAAAATCTTTAATAAGTAGAGTTTATTAGAATAGGAAGCTGGCGCCGAGAGCCACAGACAGGAAGTCAGAGTATTGAGAGAGGGCTAAACACATTGTTGGTTTTGGTCTGCACATGGGATTTGTTGACAATAAGAAAAATATTGAATAATAATTTCATTTTAAAACGGTCAGGAAAACATATTAACTCTTCTCCCTCTGGTGGTATCTAACAATGCAGACATTTTGGGTTTTATTCCGCCACCAGCCCCTTACAATGGTGTGAATAGGGTTTTGTCAAAGTTACTTGAAGCGTCCACAAAAAGCGTCCTAGTTGCTCAGGATAATCCTCAGACCTCTCTGCCAACAGTTTCCATGGGGAATCATTTTCTGCCAAACACACAACCAACGTCACCAATAAAAACCTGTCCACAGAGAGATGGTCCACTTCTTGTTTTATTCGTTTTATTGTATGTTATGTCGTTTCACCCTCTGAGGACAAAAGACGCACCGGCAAGCCCAAGCAATGTGTGACAACACTCCTGCTCAAAAAGCGCTATTACAAAATTTCATTTTAGACATTTATTTACTATTTTATTCATATATTACGCTACTTTTGTGAACCCAAGACTTTTGTAAAATCATTTCAAGCACCAAAACAAATTGAGTTTAGGTACGTTTTCACAAGAGATTTGAGAAATATTTCCCCTTTTCTTTATACATCACTCTGGAACAATTTTGGGCGTCACTCTACAGAAAGCTGAGTTAGTTCGGAACATTTTGATATGAAACAGATCAGGTTATACGCAAATACCTTAAAAAGGTAAATTTAAGAAGATATGTGAAAATGCCCTTAGACCTCCTTCTAGGTCCTTGATGTGAAGCACTTTGGATACCTGCTGGTTGCTGTAAAGCACTATATAAATACATGCTGATTGATTGAGATCATTTGATTTAATATCCACAGTTTGTTTTGATCTCTTCCAAAATATCTTATTTTTAAATCAGATTTTCTGTTTTCTACCTGTGTTGTATTGGATTTCTGGAGACCTTTAAATGTTTTACTCTAAAATTAAATCTAATTCATATCTGGAGCCTTGAGCTGAAATCCTGACTCACCTAAAACCAGCTGAAGGCTAAATAATTGGATGTTATGAGCTGACAGACCGAGGATCAACACAGGTTCAGAATAGCTGAACGCTTATTTGCCGTTTGTCTTAAATAAAAGATTGGATACAAATAAATCAAAGATATAATAAAGTACATTGGTGTAGTTGAAAGCCTAGGAAGATTAATGCGTGTAATGAACATATGAATACCTCGATTGATATTGAGATTACTCACCATGTTCCACTTTGGAAAGAGGAAGTCGGTGCCGACGTACTCAAAGAAATGAGCAAAACCTTCTTTTAACCAGACGTCCTCCCACCAGACCGGAGTCACCAGATCACCGAACCACTGAAAGACAAAGAAATGATTTGATTTAGTTTTCCTTTGTTTTTGGAAATGATTTATAAACTCCCGTAGACAAATTCTGATGGTGTGTTTCAAGAAGCAAAATGCCCTGGTTCACACTAAAGTTGTCTCAGAGACAACAGCGCTGCAGAGGAGGGTCTGGCTAGTCCACACGGCATTCCGGGATAGGAGAAAAACGTGCTCTGGTTTTTTTTCTTTATTCCTTTAAAACAATCACAATCGTCTTGGGCGGCGCTAAGTGCCGGATGGAGCAATGGTGCCTCTGCAAAACAGCCTCAGGAAGGAACTTGTTTTGGGGAACATGTTTACATTCAAAAGTTGTTTTTAGTTGTGGAACAGAAAACTCCGATTGGACAGATAGTCTAGCTAGCTGTCTGGATTTACCCTGCAGAGATCTGAGGAGCAGTCAACCATAGTCCTCAGAATCCACCGAAGTTTAAAATGCCAACACAAAGAAAGCCGAAGGCCAAAATGAGGGACATCCGGCGGAATTTCTGGCGGCACCGGAGCCGTCCTGGAAATGAAACGTCGTCGATATAGATTAGTCTCCGCCTGACGATGCCAAACCAGCAGAGGCCAGTAGAGTCTGTCTGGATCCAACATGAATCAACAAAGGAGGGCAAAGAAGTGCTAGTTCCCCCCCCACTTTCATCTATATATTTATGGCTATTTAAGACCACTCATGCAGGGCAGTGACCTCCTCATATTAATTATCTATTCATGTTTTTTACTGATGCCTATATGTTTTTAGCTTTTTGTCTTTAGGTTGTTGGGTTGTAATTGTTGGAGCTTGTATTGCAAGACAAATTTCCGTATCTACAGACAATTAAGTGCTATCTACCTAGCTATCTATCTGTGATGAAGAAGGTGTTGTTCATCAGCAACACCGGAGGATAACCAGCAATGTGGCTCCAAGGTGTGAAAGCTTGCAGCCGTGGTTTGAGTGCATGGCGCTCATTTATATGGCACGCTACCACCTGGTTGGACTGCTGAGTCTGTTCTCACGGTGCCCTCAGAACCTCGTCAGAGTCAAGCAACAGTGAAGTTTATAAAATGGGGAGCACGGAGAGAATACACTGAATACACTTTGCTCATAGTGAAACGTATGGCCTCAAGAGTGATGCATGTGGACCCAGGCTGTTTCCTGGCGACACAGCTCGAATGAAAACGGTGTAACGTTTAGGGAACAAATGTGTGTCCCGGCCAGTTTTGTTTTCAAAGTCTCAACGTTCCCTTCAAAGCTTCATTCTTGCGTATGGCAGACGATCGTAAAAAAAAAAGTTTATTGCTAAATTCACTTTCAACCGTCATTAAAGCAGGAAAGATACAGTTTTCATACCTCAGCACAGTGTGTGTTACTCATATTTGGCAGTGTTTAGTGTTTCAGCAGTAAATTGTCCAACTAATCAAAGTCTGCATGTAAAGTAGAGCGTGTGTATGTGCGTGCGCGTGTGTGTGTGTGTGTGTGTGTGTGTGTGTGTGTGTGTGTGTGTAATCTTATTTGCATTGCTTCCCTCTGCAGTTGAAACGAGTCGAGTTTAATGATGTCGCCCAAAGTCATAAGTCTGTCCACATAAAAGCACCCAACAACCTCTCTCCTCCCACCAACAACAATACTGGCTAGAGTACAATTAGAGTTACTAGAGCCAACTGGGGTTAATATCGGACAAATAGTCATCAGTGTTTGTTTTCAGAGGCTGCTCTCTGAGTATGGAGACCCATATCAAGCGCAGGCGGTATAAGGCTCATAATCAAACACTAGCAGCTGGTGCAGAAGCTGTGGAAACACTTTATTTTTGAAGATAAGTAGGGCCTAATTATAAACATATCGAACAACTGCCAATATGCAACTATAATTGCAGCAAACTGTATTTTAATTACTGTTAAGTGTTGGCGGCAGCAGCAGATCCAGTGCCTCGTTCTGTTAGAAATCAAGTCCCAACAAGCCATTTTTAATATACTGAGTATTGTCGCGAAAATTGTTGTTGATTTTCTCCATGTTTTTAGGATTCAAATGTTGTATAAATCAGGCTATGAATGATATATGAACAAACCCCTTTGTAAAAATCTTCAGAATATAGATAGGAATGAAACTGGAAAGTAAGGTGTATGGAGCTACGGAAGTGAAGATTTCACGCTCAGTATGAGAAAAAAAGGCCTTTAATAAAAGGTACTTATATCCTAAGGCGAAATCTACAGACACAAACACACACCTAAAATTTGTATTTTGAACGCTTTCCACTAGTCTGAAAAAAGGCATGCAAGTTTTTGCCTGCCGTGCCTGGCTGTAAAAACTATTCATGTTACTATGCAAAAGAGAATTACAACTGGGGAAAAAAAATACAAATTTGCATGGAAATATAAGAATATATATAGCTTGGTGTATTTTTACCATCTAAAACGGAGCTGGACGTGCCTGGAACACCTCCCTAGGTAGGCATCCAGGGTCATCCTTACCAGATGCCCAAACCACCTAATTTTTATTCTCCTAATTTATTAAACTTTTGCTAGTTGTTTTTAATATCTTATAGTAACTAAATAAGCTTTAGACTGAACCAGGCCTGGAATTTCATCATATACTGTATGCCAGGGCAGCAAGACCATCAAATGAAAGAATAATTTTAAGTCAACGGAAATAATGAATTTAACTTGAGGGTAACGTTAATGTCACAAACATTTGGCTTCACTGTTGTTGAGTTTCTTGTCTTAAATTGTTCAGTAATTTATTCTTACCTCAGCTCAGTTGAGCTTCTCTTCTGATGAGTTGAATGTAGGGCTTAACGATTTTGGAAAATAATCTAATTGTGATTTTTTTCACCAATATTGCGATTGCGATTTAATATGTGATTATTTTTTAAGCTCTTTGTCTTCTGTATTATTCAACAAAGACAAGCAATAAATCATTGTATAGTATGAACAACACAAGATTACATAGATTTAACGGTCGTAGATGGCTTTGTGTTTTTTTTTTTTTTAAAGTGCTGATACAGGTTTGTAGTGTTACCCCGTGAGGTAGCAATGTTAGCAAGATGCGCATCACCTTCTTTTTTTAAACCAAAATAGTCAAACACAAGTGACATACTGTTCCTATTTGGGAGTAAGTTTCTGCCAAGCCTGAAGCTATTGTACAACAGGTCAAGGTACGGCGTAGCGTTAGCGTGCCAAGTTGATACCTTCTCTGCAAATGCAGACTGCTTTGCTCTCGCGAATCACGTGACCAAATCGCAGCCTTTGCGATTAGGAAATCGCGATATTATTGCGAATGCGATTAATCGTTCAGCCCTAGCTGAATGCGTTGCATATAACAAGTCGGATTTCCATTGTTTTCGTTAGCTCTAGCCAGGTTAGCCATTGTTAGCAACGCCAGTTCATACCAAAGCATTATGCTGTTTGACAAAAGTGTTTAACTGTATGTTACTACAGCTTTCACTACTGTTGAGGCATGAGGCAGCCATGTTGGATTTTGAGCTCATGGTACTTGCTGGTTTCCAACTTTGACCTCGGAAAATCTGACTTCCGCGTACAAATAGAATGCACAGTTAGAAGTTCATTCAGTCACAGCTTTGCAGCTTTGGCACATCAGGATGTGCTTGATTAAGTCTACTGGTTTTCCAGTGCTAGATTTGTGTCAAACTATTGAAAGTCTTGGTTTTCCAGCAGTTTATACCAGGCTTGAAATCGAACCCACCACTGGTTATGTGGGCAGCGATTCACTGGATGTTGCCCAAAAAGAATTCAGAATCTCAACAAAAGACACCGGTGTATAAAAATCAGGAAAACAAGGCATCAGCTGGGGCAGTGCAGGCGGGGCATCAAGGCCACTGTGGCCATAAGGCATATCATTTTCAAGGGGCATATGGCCAAACTGAGAGGGCACGGCGGGCAAGGCCTTCATGGCCCCCATGAAATTCCTGCCCTGGACTGAACTATAAACTTGAATAATAAAAAATATGTCTGGACACAGTCCATAGTTCATACAGCCTGTAGATGGAGTGAAGCTAGGAATGTGTCCACACATGCATACTAACTTCCTCCACTTTCTGGCAGGCCGAGTGTGCGTCTGGGCAGGGATTCAAACCGACCACCCTGTGGGAGCTGGCAGGCTGCTGAGCTGCCTGGCTCAACAGGCAGCTGGTTCAGCTCCCCGAGGCAGAGCTCCAGTCACACTCGAGACCCACTGCAGTTTGTGAAAAACAAAACGCGCCAGAGGAAGATGTCCTTGCACGATGAGGTCGCTGCTACACCTACAATCTGTAAACTTCAACAGCTCAATCTGTGTTCTGTCAGATGGATTTTACTTCTCTGTCGCTGCACGCAGTCATAACCTCAGCTCACCACTTTAAAGACATATTAAGAAATATTAAGTATTTAGCAAGATTTTTTTCCCCCCGTTTAATTATGAAGCATTCTGATCAAACTGTACATTTTCAGCTCTTTGATTTTTTTATTTCTTCCATTGGACAAACTGCTTCTGAGCTACTCTTTCATTAAACATGACAGTTGACATTAGATTTTTGTTCTTCTGCTTTGAAAAGATTTGAGCCTTTATCCAGCTGGCTGGTAATGTTAGAAGTGGGTCAGTAAGTCTTCAGTTCTCATCAGATTGGTTTCATGCTGGTACGGTTTGTTCAAGCCTCCTGACAAATAGGAAATATAATTAATTTTACACCGGAGAGACATTTAGTTTCGTAGTGACAGACTCACTGAAGAGAACTAATCCTCTATAGTTGTTACTACTTCTGGAATAATTAAAAATGACGCCTTCTGTGGTTCCTACAACACACTTTGTCTTCATTAGCTGTTCTGTCATCTCTCATCCTGTTTTAGCCTCATTAAAACATAAAAAAAGCCTACAGTGCGTTGGCCATTTCTGCCGGGGGAAGTTGACTCGGGTTGCTAATGTTCTGCTGTTGCTGTGGTTACACGCATGCATCGTAGGTGGGGTTCGTAAACTGCAGAGGGGGTAAGCCAAAAACGGAAACCATGCAAAGCTGAACCCGAAAGACTGCTGAGGCGGAGGATTCTGGAGAGAAAAGTCAGACATCAGGAGGAATGATGATGAGTCAGGAAATGGAGAGACGGAGAGATGGAGGGATGGAAGGAGGTCTCTCGATAAGATTTAGTAGAAGCCAAGAAAATACCAGAGATGAATGCTGATTGCTCCAATAAACTTTAAAACTCTACACCGTACAGGAGAGTCCTACAAAATAATATGAGCATTGTTTCCATATTTTAGACCACTTTAAAACTACGGCTTCCCAATGAAAGCCGAAGATTAATAGTATATACACAACAAAAAAAAATAAAAATAAACATCTAGCAGCTAAAGATTGTGATGTTTTTCTTGGGAGTTGGTGGAGGCCAAAAAAAAAACAGAAGACAAGTGAGCGGATGAGTTGGAAGCAAACAGGACTTCAATGGGATGGTAATGATGCCCCGTGTCAGCTGGATGAGTCGATATGCAGATGAAGGTGACACGTTAGCAGTAATACCCGGAAAGGCCGAGGGTGAAAGCTATTTCCAGCCTTTGATTTTGTCAGCGTCTTAATTAGCAGAGGAATGTAAGTAAACATGATGCCCCCTATCACCCCCATCCCCCAAAACAGGAAGGGGCAGTATTTCTCAGCCTTGAATAGGGCCTGCACACCTTGCTCCCCTGGTGCACACAGCCTCAATAACCTCCACCATTTAGAGGGTAGTGCAGTCTGTAAGTAACCTAATAAATATATTTATTTTAATATAATTTATAATAAATATAATCCATGACACAGAGATATCAGGGCTGTGTTTCCATTTTCAGTTTGTTTTGACCCCTAATAGTCAAACAACACTCATAAAAAAGGGTGTAATAAATTAAAAGGCATTTTCACACCAAAAGTTTGTTTGCTCTGGGTCGAATCAGTTGATGAGTTTGTAAAGTTGGGAGCAATTTCCCCTTGGTTCGGTTTTGTTTCACAATCAGAAAAATCCAAGGGTACCAAAATGCGTCATTACAAACCACGTAAGAACATTCGCTCCGCTTATTGGTAAGATGTGTCTGGGGCGGGAGCAAGAAAGTATACAGGAAGAAGGTCCTGTTTGTCCATGGTCAAACCAGCTCATTTCGTTTAAATAATCTGAAATTGTTTCGCGAGCGACGTTGCTACGTCTGCTCTGGTCATCGAGACTTTGCTCTTTTCTGCCGCCGTCTGTCTCCAACTTCAGCGGCAGCCGGTTTGACCACGGATATACGAGAAGCGTACTGAGACCACCTCATCAAGCAGGTCTCGGTTCGCTTGTTTGGTCCGCTTTTGGTGAGCATCCGAGTGTGATTGCTGCATTGACACCTGCCCAAACGAACCGCATCAAGGAGGAAAACAAACTCTAGTGTGATTCAACCGAACTAAATGTGGCAGGTGTGAAAGCGCCCTTAAAGTGGCAGCTTGTTACATATTAGTCTTTGTAGCAGCAGTGTTGCTGGCGCCTTGCTCCAGGGCTTCTCCTGGGAGAAATTCTGGTGCGACAACAAACAGTGTTGGTGTAAAACATTTTACAGTAACACAGTAGGGTAATGGACTTCTTCTTTATTTTCATAAATTGAATTGCGGCTGCTGGTATGCTTAAACTAACATGAAATTTTTATTATGCAATGACGAACTGAATTAAAACAAAGAAGAATAGACAAACCCTACTGTTTGTTATAACCATTGACATATGGTTATAACAGCTCCACTCTTTCCTTCCTTCACCTCTGTCTGTCTCTCTCTCCCAGAACAAAGCAGATCTGTGCCTTTGATCATCCTCCTCTTCTTCTCCTCCCTCCCTCCCTCCATCCTTGCTGATAAATATTCATCCCTTTCTTCAGCAGATGGACTGAATCTGATTTTCACTTTCTGTTTGGATGGAGCTCCTCACAGCTCCATGACAGCCAACACAAAATGAGTCTTGGTTGTCATTTGGCACAAATACTGTTTACAACTACACATCTGTGAAACTAGAACAACTTTCACAGTGTCTTCAACCCTCACTGGCTAAATTGGAAATTAGCATATGAACAACAGTCGCAACACAGTCTCAAACTTCCTGCTTAATTAATCTGTGACTGGCAGGTTGGGGATTTAACAGTGTCAGGTTGGCACATTGATTTGGATAATAGCTTATGCTGCATCTTGCATCTTCTCGGGTTGGATTAGGGCTTACGTCACTGCATCTGGACTACTTGGACCTGGTATAAGACTATGGCTGCACCTCATAGCCTTATTTGATAGCTCCTCGACTCCTTGGTCCTCGGCTGAACCAGAAGTTGTTCTGTCCTTCCCCGGCGAAGGCTGTCTCAAAGCTCTTATTTCTACCCCGAGGACCGAGCATGGAGGAGCTATAGGCGAGGCTACACGAGAGCAGCCTTCCCGGAAGCCGTGCAGCGCAAGGAGTTGCTAACTCCGACCATACAGCTGACAAATTCATGTGACGCTTCAGAAGGAAAGGACGTCTCATCCCTCTAAAACACATTGGCTCGTTGCCTCTCTCTCCTCCCATGATTTCCTCGCGTCTCTCCCGTGCCTCCTCGGTGGGAGGGACTAGGAAGGGAGGCAAATGGAGGAGTCAACGAGGCCATTTAAGGGCTATGAGATGCATTACAGGTCTATAGAGTTGTAGACCAGTTGGATCCAGGCTTAAAGCTTTGCTACAAAGATCTGCACTAGTTGGACCTGGGATTCTTATCAGGTAGATCCAGGATGAAAACCCATCAGATCCATATGAGTGGGATCAAGACTAGGAGCCTTCTTGTAGAGTTCTGAATAAGACCCTTTTTAAAGAGCTCTAGGCCAGTTGGAGGCAGAATAAGAGCCTTGTTGCTGAGTTCTAAACCAGTTGGGTCAAGGCCTAGGAGGCTGTTTCAGAGCTTTGGATCAGTTGAACCTGGGCTAAGACCCTAGCTTTGTTTTGGCCAGGCTAAGAGGCCTGTTGCAGAGTTTTGGACCATTTGGATCCAGGCTACGAGGCTCAATGCAGAGTCTTAGCCCACATCCAATTCCACAGCCAGGCTATTTGCCGAGGCTTGGGCTGAGATCATAGCCACAGCATCTGGACCAGTTGTACAGTTCTAGACCAGCTGGACCCAGGCTAATAGACTTGTTTCTGAGTTTTGGACCAGTTAAATCCAGGGTAAGAGCCTAGCTGCAGAGGTCTGGACAAGGTGAACCTGGGTAAGAGCCTGGTTGTGGAGTTCTGGACCATTTGGACAAGGGCTTAGAGCAGTTGGACCAGGGATAAAAGGCTTGCGTAGCTCTCTGGGGCTTTAGATTGAAGTATAGTCAGATTTCTTCAGTGTTTCTCTGCAGAAAACAACATGACTAAATCAGTGATTCCAAATAATGTTCTGAAAGAGGTCAACCCTAATTATAGAGATCAACCTAAATATGATAACTGTTAATGCTGCTGCACATCTTGTACGGTGTATTTGCATTTAAAAGTGGTAAATTGAGTAGTCAATTCGCCGCACTGACAATCATGTGACCGTCCAAAATATTTCAGCGGCACAAAAGGTTTATCTGGTCTGTAACCTGCTAAAAGACAGAAGAAAGGGAGGGGGGGAGAAAGTAAGAAATGAGACAGAAAGACAGATCTGTGTGGGGAGACAGTTTGTCAGAGAGACAGTTAGTGTGTTCAGCTCCGTGACTCTGATCGTTTCTCTTTATATTCTTGTTTTCCTGACAGTTCTGCCGCACTCCCATTATTCACGATGTGTGTGTGTTTGTGTGTGATGTTTAAATTGCTATATAAAACCAATCTGTCACAACCATGAAACCTTTGATTTACAACCACAAAACTATACAGTTCAATGCATGTATGTGCGTGCGTGTGTTTCAATGTGTCCTGTCAATTAAATAAAAATAAAAGCAAAAAGAAACAAAGCGAAACGAATCAGCCTTATGACAGAAACAGACAGAATTATAATATAAAAAATACTTTTAATTTAAATAAACTTAAATATGTATATTTATAAATAAATATAAACTTAAATATGTAACGCTGAATGCTAAATGCTGAACTCTCCATACTGTACTGAACTATATAAAACACCTCCAATAAGCCACAACTCCACCCTATAAAAACTCCATCCGACATAAACATGAATGAATCATGGTCTACCTTAAATAAAATATGAACAAAGTGCATTAGTTGTTCAATCGTATTTTTATTATTTAAGCATGAGGCTGCCCTTACTCTATATTTTGCTTATTGCCAACATCCTTAAACCAACAATGTGTTAGTCCACATGTTTCTGTGTCTGTGAGCCCAAAACCTTTTGGTTCCTACTGAATGATAAATCATAAAAAGTGCGTTTTGTTGGCGACTATTTTCAGCGGCGGATTAATCCAAATAATGGTGCTCTAGTGAGTATTTGTGGCAGCAGGACGCTGTGTATGGGACTGAGTCAAAATAAGCTACAGTAGGAACATATCACCCAGTGTAACTGTGTGGCTCACTGATGTATTTTTATGACATACAGGAAGAAGACTTATTATGGTACTTGTTAGCTGATACAGTACATTCAGTGTTGGTTTTCATTTTAATGGATATTCATTAAAAATAAGAAAAATATATAATAGGGCAACGTTTTCTTATCAACGAGTTTGTATGATATCTTCCGAAATATGATGTTCTATTTAACGCTGTGAAACAGCGACCGGTCACTGTCATGTGATGGTCGTGAAGTTTAGGCACCAAAACCACTGGTTAGAATTAGAAAAAAAGTTTGTGGTTTGGGTTAAGATAAGTACTTCCAGGACACGAATAACGGTCAAAGGTAAAAGTAAAAGTCCTGTGTTTTGGGACACATCCACCACCATGACCTCCCTACGCGGACTTTCGCACTCTAATACTATGTGTTCCGGTCACAATTACTACGGACTGTAGAGGTCCCTGCCTTACAGCAAACGTCAGTGTGGGACTTAGAGTTATAAATATGTGGAATTAGGTCTGAGCGATATGGAGAAAATCCGATATTGCGATATTCTTGTCCTAATACCTTGATTTTGATATTGTGGTGATATTATATAACAAAATATCTTCACAATGAGATTTAAGATATGTAATCTTCAGTAATAATGTGGACATAATGTCTGGGTAAAAAAAATAATAGAACAGCTAGAGTAGTCTGGTAACACAGAAAATGACATCACTTTACTGTAATGCATCCTTTAAAACAAGAAAAAGACAACACTTAAGCCATTTACGATATTACGATATCCAAAGTCTAAGACGATATCTAGTCTCATATCACGATATCGATATAATATCGATGTATTGCTCAGCCCTATGTGGAATACATACATACTTTTTACAGCCTGAATCAGGAAATAGGATAGCTGCATGGCCTATTGTCACATTTTAACACATCGCCTGTGTATATTGCCCTGTGAACCACCTTTTTATATACTTTTATATACACCAGTGTACAAAATAAACAGAAGGCCCAACACATGTTTCTCAGTTTTTGTCCTTTATATAGCAAATGGTTTTGGTTGCCTTTGGTATTGTATTTACCACGTTACCATGCATTATATAAACAATATATTATCTACTGTTCCTAGTATATGGCATGTGAGTGTGTTTTTGAGTGTGTGTGTGTGAGATCGCCTACTGTGCTGTTGCTGAAGGAGCATGTTCAGCCTCACTAATAAGCCTCACACAGACACTGACACACACTGACACACACACAGGGTGTTAGATGTTTGTTTATGGTCTGTTAATTAGCCTCGGACATGAGCAGGAGGCAGCACCACACACACACACACACACACACACACACACACACACACACACACACACACACACACACACACACACACACACACACACACACACACACACACACACACACACCTAAATATAACTGTATTCCTCTCACACATTAATATTGATTAAACCCTCCTGCCTGTCCTTTAGTCCTGAAACAGCAGAGAGCTAGACGTTGGTGTCCAGTTTAATAAAGCATCTGAAGAAAATATTTTCCTCAGAGGCCCTCTTCAGATTTCAGAAAAAAAGTTTCACAAATGTTACTTAAGAAATATCTCTAAATATATAGTTATATAGCCCAAGTGTAAGTCTGAAAGAGAGTGTTTTTTGAACATGCTCTAGTAGAAACCCAAAATACAAGTATCAACATAAAATGAGCATGATGTATGACCTTTCATATTTCAGTGTAAGCATAATTCCGCTCTAATGAAATGTAGTGCAGAAAATCGTAACACCTGCAAAAGGGGGTTTCTTTTTGGTTTAGTAAACGGTGGTAACATTCCTGTCAGCACATGACTAGAAGTTTGGCCATTTATCAAGCCTCACCAGTTCACAGATTTGAAACATTTCATTGAATTTGTCCTGCAAGATGTACCATGAGTTGAATGTTAACTTTTGTTTAAGATAAAAGAAGGAACAATAGTTCCTCAAAACCTGTTTTCAAGACTTCCCAAATCAACATCACAACAGACAGCCAGGTGGTGAGTGGTCAAAGGTCAAAAGCTGACAGGCAACAACTGCAGATGGAAGAAATGTGTGACTCCAGAGACTGAACTGATGGAGAAGGAAAGCTGAGTGTCGGCGTGAATAATAAATATAAAACATAAACAGAGAGAGAGGAGAGTGAGGGAGAGTGGTGAAGCTAAAATAGAAAGAAAGAAAGAAAGAAAGAAAGAAAGAGCGAGACAGGTAGAGCGAGAGAACAATGAGATGATTTATGGCTTCTCGTATTCTAATGAACTCTATGCAAACATGGTCTGCAGTAATAAATTATCCACTTTAAACCAAAACACTGCAGAGAGAAATATACGGCCTGACAGCTTCAACACAAACACACAACAGTGTGTGTACACGTGTGTGTACTCTTGTACTTATGTCCTTGTGAGGACCAAGTGTAAAATTTTAATTGTATATAACATTTTGTTGCACCACATATACTGCTTTGCCCATACGCAGATGTGACAGTGTGATGTAAAGTTAGGGACTTGATTCAACATGTTTTTGTTACGTTAAAGAGAACAGGAAGGTCCCAGTGGTCAGATAATTAACGTGCAGTTATGGGAAAATCATTCCAAGGTGTTCAACATTTTATCACCCACCGACACAAAACCAATTTCTCGTTTCTCCATACAGATGAAGAGAGAAAATCCGTTTCCCTGAATCTCGTCCCGCTGTTTTTCTTTGTCTGTTTTAATTAACAGTCAGTTGATAGAAATAAACTGACTGCACCCCCTAGCAAACACGATGTGTGTGTGTGTGTGTGTGTGTGTGTGTGTGTGTGGGGGGGTGTTTTTAGTTGCAGAGACGTTGATGGAAGGTACTGACTCCGTGTGTTCATTTTACTGCGCACACATGTAGACTAGGCCTCTAACAGTTATTACATAATTGTCTAATTGTCAATTATTTTACATAATCGCGTTTCTTTGTTTAACCACAATTAATTGCTAACATTAGCTAAATTCGTAAGGAAATGACTGGTAATTGTTGATTTTGTTAAGACACGCCAAATTGTAATATAAAAGTGATTATTGAATGGATGTCAATATTTTTTTAACATTTCAATTGTTAGTTGTTTGCACTTGACCATATACATGTTCATAGCAACAAAAATGACAAGGGGGGGATACAGTTAGAAAATATGTTTTATGATAATGAAGAAGCGTGGCTTACTTCATAGGCTGTGTATTTGTGTTATTACGTTATCTGGGTCACATAGCAGTGATATATAACCAAAAGATGTATACCGGAATTCATTCAAAACTTCAATTTGTTTAAAATAAGTAATAAATTAATTAATATTTCCAAATGTGACTGAAAGAGACAATTATATTGTAACGCAAAATTTGGAATTGTTACAGCTCTAATGTAGACACACCTGGACAGTGGACACACAGCTGAACACACATTTATTCTTTGCAGACACACACACACACACACACACACACACACACACACACACACACACACACACACACACACACACACACACACCTGTATACAAGCTTCTGCTCCACATATAACACCAGCAAATCCACCTTTAAATAACCTGATATGTATGCACACCAGGGCTTCTGGGCACACAAACTATATTTGACCTGCACATTTCACTTTAGATATCATCTGTAATCTGCTACCTGTGTATCACCTGCCTGAATCACTTGACCACACCAGGCCACATATCCCGTTTATGACATAAACACACCTGCTCACGTCACCAATACACACATTTTAAAAAGTAACTGATTGCTTTTTGGAAAACGGAACTACATAACTGATTACCTAATTGGCTTAACTAACATGTAACGTTACTCTTTACAATAAAAAAAGGCAATTGTAACCCCCAAAACTGCTGGGGGATGTGTAAATAAGCAACTTTTTGCTAAAAAGTTCACTATTCAATTACCAACTTAAAAGGAACACGCCGACTTATTGGGAATTTAGCTTATTCACCGTAACCCCCAGAGTAAGACAAGTCGATACATACCCTTCTCATCTCCGTGAGTGCTGTAATGCTGTCTGACGGTTCCAGCATTAGCTTAGCCTAGCACAGATCCTGCAGGTAACTGGTTCCAACTAGCCTACTGCTCCGAATTGTGACAAAAGTGACAAAATAACGCCAACATGTTCCTATTTACATGTTATGATTTGTAGAGTCACAGCGTGACTCTGGGGGTTACGGTGAATAAGCTAAATTCCCAATAAGTCGGCGTGTTCCTTTAAGAGATGATAATATGTTAATGTTGTGTTCACAACTTGTTTCTGCTGCCCCCAAGTGGCCAAAAAAAAAAAAAAAAAAAAAATCAGGTTTAATGTCTTATTATGGAACAATACTTAAAATATTTCCACCAAGACGCACATTAGAAGACGTAAAATTAGCAATTGAGGCCAAAATGTGTTGTGAAAGAAACTTTTGAACAAGTAGTATAGTATAAATTAGTATATCTGGAGCCAGCCTTTAATGGCCATTGGTAGAACTGCACTTTGCAGAAGTGCACTTTGACACTGGTAAACAACAGCTGTGTTCATTTCAGTGTCTAAACTCATTCACTCTATAAATCCATCTGTGTTTCCCTCAGCTGACAGAGAAAAACAGCCTGTCTGCTCACATTTCAGTCCACATGTTCTCCATCTGTTCACCTGGGAACAACAACAGCGTACATGATATGCACCGTGAACCTGTCAACAACAGCAGCATATTGTATACCCAACAATACATCAGAACCACTTTTTATCACCAGTCTGACATTAAAGTCATCATGTATAGCCTACATAATGATTCTAGAGTCTACACAGCAGCCTGAGGTCGAGATGGAATGCAAATAAATCTGAAAATAAAATCCCTCAGATTTAGTCTAGAAAGAAACTGGAATAGCGATCAGATATTAAAGGTGCTCTAAGCGATGTCATGCGTTTCTTAGGTTACAACATGTTTTGTCACATACAGCAAACATCTCCTCACTATCTGCGAGCTGCCTGTCCCCTGAACACACTGTTAAAAAAAAACAAAAAAACAAAAAGTGTTCTCTGTAGACAGCCCAGGCTCCACAAACTGCAATATTTTATTTTACCTTTATTTAACCAGGAAGAAACTCATTGAGATTAAAAATCTCTTTTTCAAGAGTGTCCTGGCCAAGGCAGGCAGCAGTACAACCACACATACAGTACATGCAAATACAAAATACACAAAAACACTAAGAACACAAAACAACTGAAACAGAAAATCCCTCAAAGTCAACCACAATTGTAACCAAATCAGGTAAAACATCTACAAGAAGAAGCTGTGCCAACCTGCACCACCAAACATAACAGTGTTACAGCCAATAACCGACAAGAAGGATATGGGGGTGGGGGTGGGAGGGGTTAGTGCGCGGAAGCACGGAAGGGAGGGGGAGGGGACGGGATGAGGAGGAGGGAGGGGCGAGCTAGCCTCCGTTTTGTTTGACAATACTTCGAACGTCAACAAGAAGTAACGTCGCCCAACATCGCTTAGAGCACCTTTAATATAATTATTTACACTTTGACTCTTATATATAATAATAATAATAATAATAATAATAATAATAATAATAATAATTATTATTATAGAATTATATAATAATAATGTGCGGGATTCACAGAAGGCTTGACGCGCCGACAGTTTTGTTGTCATTTTTTAGAATTCCTCATGGGGGAGATAGAAACTACGCACTATAGCTTTAAATCTGGGATTAAAGTGGAATAAATGCATTTTGGCACTGGCAACACCTAAATCATAAACTAACTTTGATAACTATTATTTATTTGAGACTTTGTAAAGCGATTGCTATCCCCACAACGTGATGAATACTTAGCTGACACACTAACACGCACGCACACGCACAGTCCATGTACAGCTAAACCATTTCTCTGAACGGATTTTAGAATAAAAGTTGATTTATGTTTTCCAAACTTCTTACAAGTGAACTCTTTATTATTGAAAGCTTCAAACAAACTCGTACTTGCTTTGTGAGTGTGTATGTGTGTGTGTGTGTGTCTCTCTGATAAATAAATGGCTTTAGGATGAAATGGAGTGCAAAGCAGCAGACAAAATATCACTTTATCATTTTACTTTTTTTTCTCTCACTCCCCCCTCTAAAGTAACAACACAGATGAACAAATATGCACAAAAAGACCAAAACCAAGAGTCAAAAACACTGCATTTCTATGACGTGTCCAATAATATTTATGACTTAATCCACTGCAGAGCATCACACTCTATAGCTTAACGTTTGTTATTCAGTCAGTTTTTTCGCTGCACACCAGCAGTAGCCTGAAGGTAACGTCCATCCACACCCAGCAGAGAGAAATGTGAGTCACATCCTGAAGGAAATTAAATCAAAACGACATGTTCTTCAGTCAGCCATATGCACCGCAATATTTACACTGAACCTTTCCTTTTCATCATCCAAATGAGTCCATACAGCACTATGATTGCTACACTGCGTCAGCTGATGTGGGCAGTTAAATGGCCAGTTCACCCACACATTACAGAAAACACATTTTCACATCTAGCCATGCAGATAGCTTTGGTTTTATTTGGGCAGGTTTTGAGATATCCTGTGATTTCTGCTGCCGCTCCCAATACGTCAAGGCGAATAGAAGTTCAGTTGGCGTATTCAAAGATTTGAGATATGACCGTTGGAATTTCCATTATCCCCATTGTATTGGCGTGGAGGCAGAAATTGATATTTCAACCATATGGCCAAATACACGCGTCTATCCACAAACGTTTGTGTACTCTTGGGAGTGTTTTTTATGGTTTGGGCTCCTTATTTCCAATGAAGGGAAATCTTAATTCTAGAGCATACAGCGTTATTTATAGGAGCAGTGGTATTCAAAGTCTGACAGTTTGCTTTGCGACAACAATTTCGGGAAGGCCCTTTCCTTTCCCTAAATGAATAAGACTAACAAAACTAAGCAAAACTACACAACTCATTTTAAAGGTGACCACAGATATTTAGTCCAAAGTGAGAGGGTTTGAAAATGTATATGGAAGACACACATTTAAAAGTCAGTCTCCTTTAGTTTTAAGCCTGGAGAGCGGAACAACCAACGAGCCCTGATCAGAAAACTAGTGGTGATGTGAGGCTGCAGTAGATCTCTAATGTAAACACGCAGAGCACTCAACGTGATAACAAGGATCTTTTTCAGATTTGCGAAATCTTTACCAGCAAAACTGAATGACGCTCAGTGCTTTGTTTATTTTTCTGTGTTGTGCTCTCTTTCTTCATCCTTTTGTATCTCTGGTTCTCCTTCAACAAATGTCGTCTCCATTCTTTCTCTCCTTCCTTTCCTAGGCGCTTAGTCTCTCAGTCTCCTACTCCCTCTCTCTCTCGCTCTCTCAGTCTCTCTCTCTCTTGTTGTCTGTCATTTTAGCCCGCTCGCCCGCTTCCCTTTACTGACCGAAACCTTTAATTTTTCTTCTGCTTCATTGCGTTTGTCTGCTTGTCACGTATCCGATGTCGTACTGTAAAAACAGGATCATCTCCTCTTCTGTTGTGGCCCGAGGAGCTTTTGTAAAAGCTCACCACACACACACTCTCTCTCTCACACACACACACACACACACACACACACACACACACACACACACACACACACACACACACACACACACACACACACACACACACACACACACACACACACACACACACACACACACACACAGCTGATTGGTGTTGCAGTCAAAGCTGTTTTGACTTCTGTCTCGTTCAGTCTGTTTACAACTGGATCATTTGCATCCGTTAGAGAAGTCAGCTTTAAAAAAAACAACCTCTTTTTCTATTAAAAGTCAAAGTAACATGCAGCTGAATGTGAAAGCAATTTCACAGCAGAAGGTTCAGGCTCGGCTACAGCGGTGTGTTTCTGTCCACGCCAGGGAACATACTATCTATCATTTTTGTATTTTACCTCATGAACATGATTTAAAAGTTCCATGCTGGCGTTTTGACGTTCATACACATGACGGGGAAGCAATGTTCAAGGCCCGCGCCCATACAAGAGCCATCAAGGTGTCAGCAAATGAGGGAAACGCAAACAAACAAGGTTACGCATGTGACGCTGAACGGGACATTCGTTAAGTAAACACAAAAAAACACGCCAAACAGGAAAAGAACACCAGGTGATCGTCCTGTGTTTGTTTGACCCATCAACCTACCTACTTCCTTACGCGGGAATTGGGCAACCTTATATTTCGTCACCTTACTTCCTGCACTGCTCCTGTCATAACTACTACTGCCACTACAAGGCGATACCACTACAAACGTTAATCTAGGGCGTATTTTGCTGCTTGAACAACTGCGTCTGCGAGCGTTTCGGGGGAGGACAGTCTCCACCAAAACAACCTCCACATCCTGCACTGATGCCATCTTTTCCTGTTACGTCCTTGTCGGTTTACATTGCAAAAAGATGCGTGGTCAAATGTGTGCCAGACCACCTCTGCGAGTGGATTGAGTGATCGATCAATGTCTCGGTGATCGCCTCCACCAGTATTTTGTGCTGTCCACTTGTTATCCGATCGCCAAGATTTAAAGCCAACTTTACATTATTTTTTTTTATTTTTTTAAAGTAGTTCAATGTCCCCTACCTGGTGGCAGATTTCGTGGACGACCACCATAGTCAGCTCCATCTGATAGGATGCCGACGACACTTCAGCATCCAATAGGATCTTCTGCTCCACGAACACGCTCAGCCCCCAGTTCTCCATGGCGGCGTAGGGATGTTTGGGCACCGCCAACAAGTCTGAAAAGCACACAAAATGCATTATGGCTTTTCAACACACAATTAATGTGTTCTTCCATTAATAACCAACCCCCCCACCCCCCTCACATACAGTCCGATTCATCCAGTGAGATTTAAATAAAAAAACTGACAGAATGACTGCTGGCATCAGAGCAGATCCCATTTTGGGTTAAAATTAAACTCATGAGTCATTTTAACAACCTGCCAAAGAATCCTTTTATGCCCACAACATGGATATATGGAGTCTTTGGACATAACTTTACATTTATTTGTATGAGAGAGAGAGGGCAGCAGAAAGAAAGACAGATGAGGAAAGACATGGAGAAAGAAATAGACCAAGTACAGAGAAGATGAAAAGAAGGAGAAATGGAAGAAGTCCTTTGAGTGAAGAAACTTTGAATAACCGTGAAAGAGGAGCTCAAGAAGGAGTTTACCTTTAGCAAATACGATTTATTAGAGCGGTAATTGCATGCCAAACCTCAGTTAAAGTAAAGTAACCTTGCCGGGAAAATAGTCAAGTGAAAGTCATCCACTGAAAGTTTCAGTGAAAGTCGTAAAGCACGTGGTACTGAGTGTCCTGAAAGGTAAGTTATATGACTTTGGTTCAGAGGTGTAATTTATTTGACCTTTCAGGAACAAATTAAGCTGCTTTTTTCAGTTTTCACTCCTGGATTGGTTCAGACTAAAATATCTCAACAACTATTCCAGAGATCAACATGACATACATTCATGTTCCCCAGAGGATGAATCCTACTGACTTTGGTGATCCTCTGAGCGCCACCATCAGGTTCACATTTGTAGTTTTTAGTAAAGTTTCATAAAACCTGTTGGGTGATTGTCATGAAATGTAATACCGACATTCATGATCCTCAGAGGATCATTTTGTTACCGACATTGGTGATCCTCTGACTTTTCCTCTAGCACCTCCATTCACATTTGTTGTTTTGAATGAAATCTCGCAACAACTATTGGATGGATTGCCATGAAATTTGGTTCAGATGTTCATGTTCCCCTCAGGATGAATTGTAATTTTAAATCGTCAGCGAGTCTCGTGAGAGTTTTTCGCAAATTCCTGGATTATCATCTAGACACGACCGTTGTGAGCATGGTAACTTCATACCTGCTAAACATGCTGATGTTAGCAATTAGCTCAAAGTGCCGTTGTGCTTGAGTACCGCCTCACAGAGCTGCTAGCATGGCTGCAGACTCTTAGGGACCTATTTTAACAATCTAAGCACACGCAGTGAAGCACATGGCGCCGGAGTGTCCAAATCCACTTTTGCTAGTTTGACGGCGGAAAAAAAGTGTGTGCCGGGTGCATGGTTCAAAAGGGTTGTACTTAGTGTCTTCATTAATTCATAGGTGTGTTTTGGGAAAACATGTAATAAACCAATCAGAAGGTCATCTCCCATTCCCCATTTGTACCTTGGCACATTGCTATTATGATGGTGGATTTGCACTGTAATATTTGTATTTGTAACATTCTGCATGTTTATGTGCTGCTGCGCTTCCCTGGGTGTTTAACAAGCATAGTGTGTGCACGCTGTGCTTAAGCCTCGGCATATTTTACTAATTTGCTGATAAAATAACAATGAAATGCTGCATTATTGACTTTAGACCAGGTTTTTGTTGGTCAATGGCACCATCACTTCCCGCTGCCTCAAGATAGCAGTACGCCCAGAATGCACCTAAACAAACCTCCCTGTAAGACCAGCACGCCCATGGGTGCAAAGATGGGCGCAGGTGCATTTTCTATTTAAATGACATGGGCGCTGGATGGGAAATTGACAACTGCGTCTGTCTTAAACTAGCAAAGACTCTTGCTTTGTGCTGCGCCGGGTGCAAGATAGGGCCCATCAGTCTTGTTAGTATAAGATAGCTTCTCAGATACATGTTAGTTGTAGTTTACATGTTCTAGGACATATTTTATGAGAAGGTTTTTTATGTGTCCACAAGCACTATGTTGATAAGACAGTCTGAGCCTTAGTAATGTCAAAAAACGGTCCCATGATGCTTTGAGTGATACAGTAATTTGGTGTAATGTTGCCTGGAGTAAGCGAGTCAGCTGTGGGATGCACCTGAGCCCCAGTTTTGTTTTTAGCCTAAAGTTGTTTACATTTCTTTGGAGAATCTACACCACAAAACGTTGTGCTGCATTGCCTGCTAGCATTTCATAGCGTTTCAACCCTTTCTCCTAAAAACATATTTATACACTGCTAATGTACAAGGACAGATAATAAATAAAAGCTATGGTAAACCCACTGTACTCTACCTGCTCAGCAGTAAACAGCAGACAGGCACAGTTAAGAGACTAGCTGGTGAACATACCATAATGGAGCATTTAACAGCTAAAGAGACAAATATTTCCTTCAAAAGTTGGTGGAGACCAAAAGCAGATCTAAAAAAGGAGGATAAAAAAAAGTTAATGTAGACATTTGGCTGTATTCAGTGTAAAAGTTGAGGTGTTTGAAGTAAAAAGGGAAAATAAAAAGAGGAGGAGCAGGAAAGTGGTTTCTTTTCAAGCTAAGAAACTTGATTAAAAAGGCGAAGAAAGGGGGGGAGGTGAGAAGGTGAGCTTTCTCACTATAACAGAAGCCTGATTGTTTTTCAGGAGAAAGGTGAAGAAGAAGTAGAGAGTGTTCTTTCCAGTAAATTGGGGGAAAAGAGTTCAGGTCCTCATTTAAATTTTAAATCACAATCTTTGGCATTTCACCTACAGGGACCTTCGTCAGTGTTACAGGATCACATGCCGAGACAACAGGATATTCACTGGAGTCTAAAATTGAACAAACCAGACTCCTTGGTTGGCTGAAAGGTTTTTCTTTGGCTCAGTTTGATTCACGTTTTCGCTCTTTCAACTGAATTTTCATTAATAAGTACAGAACAGAAAAAGCACAAGGAGAGAAGAGGAGGAGAGAGAATATATATTCGTGAAAATTAAGAGCTCACAGACAGGACAAAATACACAACAGGTGGTGCATTTATGATGGTTTAATGTTAGATATCTCAACAACTAGTGGCCAGGTCTTTATGAAATCTATTGAACACAGATTTTCTCAATCTGTTAAAGAAACGAGGTGCACAACCCATTTGTTTTGTTTCTTCTTTGCAAAAAACTCCCGGCAGCACTTAAAGTCTCCGTTTGTACGTTTAGATCCTCCACATGGACCCCTGTCTGTCGGAAACTGTCAATCACCTGAGCGAACCATGACATCACTGCAGTTTGACAGCTGTCAATCATCACATGATCCGTGTAGTGAGGCAAAACACACAAACAGACGCACGCTGACAGTAAATGTAAAGCAGACACATACGTTTATTACACTAGAATGCCAGAAACACTCCTTCTGGGAGAACACACACACGCACACTATCAGCCTATCAGTCTATAAGACGTGTCTTAGCAACTTAGCCTTCCATTGCTTTTTCTATCCATTCTCCCGCTGTAATCATAGCCTGGCAAACAGCTTACTTTGTGTGTGTGTGTGCGCGCGCTAAGAAATACATTCAAAACTTAAAATTACAGACAACAGCAACGACAGCAGTGGATTTATACCACAGACACATGCAGTGTGATGTCATAGTTAAACTTCCACTAGTATTACATTATTGTTCCTGTTTGCTAAGAAAATGTTATTTTGGGATTACAACCGCTTTAATTAGCTCTACTGCTGACACAATCAAACCAATAGCAGAAAAATAAACCAACGAGACTGAGAGTCTGCTGCAGGTATAATGTTTACCATGTTCGCCATCATGCACCAAAGCGTTGGACACATTATAATAATGACCTGATGATGGTGCTAAATGAAAAGTCAGAGGATCACCAAAGTTATTACAATTCATCCTGAGGGCAACATGAACCAAATTTCATGTCAAATCCACCCAACAGTTGTGGAGACATTTCACTCAAAACAAAAGAATGTCAGGCTTAATGTGACGCCGAAGGAAAAGTCAGAGGATCACCGACGTCAGTAGGATTCATCGTCTCGTCTCCTGGATATCTGCACCAAATGTCACGACAATCTATCTATGCTGAAATATTTCAGCCTGAGCCAAACGGCTCTGCTCTGGTACGGCTGCAGGAGAGTGAACAGAAAGAGTCAGTGGGTTTACATGCACAGTAACCGGGTATGGTCTTAGCCCAGTTAAGTGAATAACTGGGTTATGTCAGTTCTCCCCGTATACATGAGTGGGGAAAAATGGGATGAATTACAGGCGTACCACCTACTGTACTCCGGTACAGTAGGTGGTGCTCTTCCAGCTGGTCAGTATATGTTTTCTTTTTTTCTTTTTTTTCGATTGACCTAGCTATGTTAAAATTACACCGACCGGCCATTCAATTTGTAAAATGTAACAATTTAATGCTTCGTTCCCACATTTTGTCACAGCGTAGGAAAGTACAGTGCTCTCGCCAGATGCCTGACAACTTTGTTTGGCTCATTATCTGTAACGTTAAGGCTCCTTCCCTCCACTTCTTTGCCGAGACACAGCGTTGACAGCCCCGTAAATGTTGAGCCATCTCCCGGTGTCCGCTGCTCGGCAGGGATTGAAATAGATGGACCGTAGGTTGCCGCTGCTGATCCAAGCACCGCTGGTTGGTTTTGTTGTAGCACAGCAACGGGATGACAGTCACAGGGATGACGGATTATTTCCAGGATTAAAAACCACTCCAGCGGAGTAGGGAGGGGTAGTACGGAGCATGCACGGACGTTTAAAACGATCTTACTCCGATTAAGTTGTATACATTCAATACCCCGGTTAAAGGAGTTCTCTAGGTCGGTCAACCCGGTTATGAGAACTCCGATTTTAACCGAGGTATTGCTTTAATCCGAATAGGATTGTTTTTTTAAACGCACTGAGTGAGGCTGAAATCTAACAGTAACACTGGATTACATGCTGCGTCGTTTCCTGTGAATCCCTCCCATGCAGCGACTCTGCCACAAGCAATGAAAACCACAGAATAGAGATGTAGTTAATGAATGTAATGAATATCTTAAGGATTAGAACAGCTGACACAGCACCAACGTACGGAGCTCATAGTTACCACCTAAGTGATGTGAAACTGGAGCTTTATTGGCCGATTGTCTCAGTTTACCCCTGTCAAACCAGAGGGGTGAGACAATAATAGGGAGACACGGACAGAGAGAGAGACAGTGTCTAGTTGCCTGGAGACGTACAAACAGCTGCTGCAGACAGAAAACTCTCAACACACAGTGTGTTTCTGAGTTCTGTCCCAGTTTTCCAGCTGCTGATGAAGAAGTGCAAAAAAACAAACAAGACACACACACACACACACACACACACACACACTAAAGACAGTGTGTGGTGTGCATATAATTATACTGAAGAAATTCATTTCTTCAGTCTGTTCTCTAATAGAGAGAGAGAGAGAGAGAGAGAGAGAGAGAGAGAGAGAGAGAGAGAGAATCTACCTTGCTCGCCCTGCTAGTCTATATTAATTGTCAGTGCTAGAAGAAGTATTAACATATATTTCAATAAAAGTAGTTATACAACAGTATCAACAGTTCCTCCCATCGAGTCCTGCTTTGGTTCACGGTTGTGATGTTGAAATTGGGAATTTCTGCCTTCAGTGCATCAGCTGTAGCAAGATATTAAAAAACGTGGCCGCCTGAAGTTTGTCTGCCACCTTCCGAAATGTGCAGCTCCAATCAGTTAAATCAATTTACGTACCATATGCTTTGTTAGCTTGAACAGCAGGTACAGTATGTAAATCAATACAGATGTTTGTTTGCAGCGTAAACTGATCTGGTTCTGAACTTAAATACAAATGACGAGTTCTGGACTCATTATGTATAAACTGAATCACGTGATTTTTGTTTTGGTGTGGAAAAAGCCTCAGCAGCCCTGTTGAGATATCATTTGTCATATTTGAGAGTGTCAAGCTGCTCAAACTGTTCACCGCTGATCCATCATCCGACCAGTAGCTGTCAGAGTGACAGCACAAACGGGCCTGTGTTGACATGCTAGTCCATTTTAGTGGTTTATAGGGACAGTGTGTAGGACAGAGACAAAGTGTCCTTTGTAGAAACAAGCAACCCATTCATCAACAAACTCTTCTTCAAAACATGAGGAGTGGCGTTAGGGCTGAGCGATATGATCTACTTTTACTAAAAGCAGGATAAAGAAGTATGAGAAGAGTGTGATAACAGGAATCAGTCTCTCATTGTTTTGAGCGATATCTATTTTTAATAAAGTCATATTGTGATAACAGGAATCTCTGTCTTATTGATCTACACATTTCTGTCGTCTAAATGAATGATTCCAAGTAAGCTGTATTAAAAACAGAGCTGTATAGTAACGAAGTAGAACTATTTCACTACTCTACTTAAGCACTAAAAGGCCGTATCTGTACTCTACTGGAGTATTATTTTTTTCTCCTACTTCCACTTGAGTACATATTTTCGATGAATGAAATACTTTCACTCCGATAAATTTTTTAGGTGCTGCATCGATACTCATTACGTTAGTTACGTACGCTAATATGTAATTTACGTAAGAAATTGTATTGTTTCTTTTCATTACGGTTGCCCGTTCAGAAGTCAGAGACAATTTAAGTTTGTACTGTAGTTAGCTATTGTTGCAGCAGATGAAGCTAGTCCTGAGTAGTTTGAGTCTGCAGTGAGTCCTGAACGTTAACCTTTGACCCTGTGATGTGAGGCCGCTAGTTTATCTGGATGTTGCTAGCTTGCTAACTTTCCTGTTCATCACACGTTACTAGCTAGTGTTTGATACGTTTTTGGGGGGCTTTAATCATTACTGTGCTGGTGGTAATTGTACATTTGTTAATATTTGTTATTTTTAATCTAATATATTTAATATTTGTTAATTCCTTTGGCTACAGCCTTAGGCTAAACATTTGAAATAATATAAACAATATGATAGTCAAACTTTTGAATGCTGTCTTTAATAACCAAATAACACAATACTTGTACTTTTACTTTCAGTACTTGAGTAATAGATTTTAAAATAAACTACTTGCAATACTTAAGTACAAAAAATGTTGAATACTTTAGCACTTCTACTTAAGTGTGGTGCTTAAAGAGCACTTCAACTTCTACTCAAGTCACTTTTTTGAAAGCACTTGTACTTTTACTCAAGTATGGGCCTCTAGTATTTTATACTCATCTGATTAAAAACAAAAAGTAGGTATTTAAATGAGAAGAACACAACGCTTCCCATTTTGATGCTTCAGGTTATGATCATATTGCACAAAAGTTATATATAAATCAGAAAATACCCATTACTTTTTATTTGTCAAGTATTTAATTCACACAGGAATATACTGTATAAAAGTTTTTTTTCCATGTAGTTTATTGAATTACCAGAAAACTATGCCATATCATGAAAATATATATATATATATATATATGAGTGAGGAAAGTAAGTATTTGAACACCCTGCTATTTTGCAAGTTCTCCCACTTGGAAATCATGGAGGGGTCTGAAATTGTCATCGTAGGTGCATGTCCACTGTGAGAGACATAATCTAAAAAAAATTATCCAGAAATCACAATATGATTTTTTAACTATTTATTTGTATGATACAGCTGCAAATAAGTATTTCTACTTTATTTATACCTGTCTATCAGCTAGAATTCTGACCCTCAAAGACCTGTTAGTCTGACTTTAAAATGTCCACCTCCACTCCATTTATTATCCTAAGTTAGATGCATCCGTTTGAGGTCGTTAGCTGCATAAAGACACCTGTCCACCCCATACGATCAGTAAGAATCCAACTACTAACAAGGCCAAGACCAAAGAGCTGTCCAAAGACACTAGAGACAAAATTGTACACCACCACAAGGCTGGAAAGGGCTACGGGGAAATTGCCAAGCAGCTTATATATATATCTATATCTATCTATCTCTTTATTGAGATATGAACTGACCTATATTTAGGGCTGAATATGGAACTTCAATACTTTTAGGCACCGACCTAATTGCCTAGATAGTGTCGAGTATTGAAAAATGCCTTGTCATTCAATACTAAATTTCAATACCTCATCAGCTTCACTGAGCCCAATCTAATAATGCATGTGATTGGCTGTCTAACGTTACACGTCCTAGAGGCATGCAGGCATTATGCACAGAGACGAGGCTCACGTGTGTGTGTTGTGTGGCTTGACTACACAACACAGGTGTAAAGGGGCTGAAAAATAACCAAAAAGATTTGTACTGCAATGTGTAATGTTGTCATTTTGTTAAAATGGGTTTGATCCAATTGGTCTTGAAAAAAGGTCAGGAACCGGTATGTAATTCATGGTAAAAAGTCAGCACTGTGATGACGCCATGCGCAAATTCACATGTCAAAGTTCACCAAAGTGCAACTCAATGAAAGAAAATGTGTCTGGATTTACATTTTCCCCGCAAGCGACTTCACTGATCGTGACGATCCAATTGAAATGAATTGATTGCACCATTTTAAACAGGATGAAGAGCGTTAAACGCAGCACCAACCACCTATCAGCTCCGGCTCCTCTAACTGGTTCAAACTCATTTGAAAGAGTAGCCGACACGGGCACGGCTCACTAATCACAGCCAGGGGGAGGGGAAGCGTGACAGACAGTTTAACTGGCAGCTCAAGTAATGCATCTTGAAATAAATGAGTTACCGTGGAAACAGAATTCCAAAGCTGTGACACGCTCCATCTACGGTATCCAATCATGTGCCAGCCCTCTGCTCCCAGGCTGAACGTGATTGGCTGACAGCTCATTATCCACATGACTGAGGCTCAGGCAGCAGAACTGATTGGCTGGCTGGAAGGGGGGGGGGATGTGATTGGTTTAACTTAAGGGGGAAATGCAAATCAGGCTGCTTGGTTTAAGGTGGAATATGGAAATGATACATTATACTCAAATGAAGTGAATAGTTTCATTTTACTGCAGAATGAAGCTTCAGGTGCACACTAATGCGCCCACGCAATACAAACTAAATTAGATTCTCTCTCGTCACTCTCGTGGGGTTACTCTGGTGTTTTACCTGGATTCTGTTCTCTTTTATTACTATGAATCTTTTATTATTATGAAACAAAAAGATGAGTTGCATTCTGGGAAGTGTAGGATCAAGTGTGTTTTGAAACTTGACCCATACTTGGGGACTAGAGGTTTAAAGAATTCTTCGGCCTCTACCTCCCTGATTTTGAGTCCCCAAACGTTATGAAAGTGTGACACTAAATCGCAGGTACCTCTTTTGTAGCCCCTGAAAACCGGATTTAAAATCTTAAGTATTAATATTAATATTATATATCCAGGTCTCGTCAGCAATCAAGGTGAAGAAATACAGAAATCACTCATTTGAAATAAACACAAATTTTGGCTCCGTCAGCAATGACATTTTAATAAATTGTGAAGCTCTGCACACATTAGATGCTTTAATAGTGCGCCACCTTTTTCTACTCTTTAACCGATTTGTATTTTTGAGTTTGAGCATGAACCAAATATCACCATCATCTTTCATTTTTCAGCACATTTTTAAAGGTCTAAAACTTTTGACCAACACAACCGTTTCTCAAATATGTACATGCACGTTCTGAGAGATAGACTAGAGTCATTTTGTTTGCTTTCCAGGCGGTGCATGAAATGATGAAGGCAATGGTCGTTATGGTAGATGCACACTTTGTAGTCATCCTTCACAACTATCTGGGAACAGATTGACAGTGAATCACAACACTGCTAAAGGGACATGCGGGCCAGCTGTGTCCATACCTATTGCAGCCTATTCATGCTCCACCTTAACGCCCGGGTACCTCTGGAGGGTTTACAAAGACGTTTGTGATTCCAAAATGGCAGCATCCTTCTGCGGTGTTTGACAAGTCAGTGACAACAACTATCCCTGCACTAATTGGCTGCATTAGACAACATAACACCACTGTGCTATCTGGTGTGTGTGTGTGTGTGTGTGTGTGTGTGTGTGTGTGTGTGTGTGTGTGTGTGCGTGTGTGTGCGTGTGCGCGTGTGTGTGTGTGTGTGTGCGTGTGCGTGTGTGCGTGTGCGTGTGTATTTTACATCACTTCAGTTTTACTGCTGATTTGAGTGAATCACGGCTGAATCATGATAAACATGATACTGTGGCTATAATTGCTTCAGTATCAGAAGAACAGACTCACATGACTGGCTGTTGTGCTGCCTGTCTTCGTGTGTGTGTGTGTGTGTGTGTCTCAGCAGTTAGCAGGCCGGCTGACTAATTATGTAGATAATGAATCTGTGTGGACAAAATTTCAGATTGGATCTCTGTCAGCTTAAGACCAAGACCCAGATCCAAAATTGGATTTTGTCTATATTGTTTATGTAGAAACAACAAGATAGCTTTATATGAGAAGATAATTGAGGAGGTGGCTGTCGAGACAACCGTCTCTTCTAAAAATACTGCTAATTTGCGTTGTCAAATAGGTTTTTTTGGGCGGAAATTGCTGTTTGGATTCGCTCACTGGCACGTCTCAGGAAGCATTACTCGCATTCATATTTAGCGACTTCTCATCTCACAATTCATGTGCAATGCCAGCGTTTTCTTCCGCTGCAAAAGAGTCAGGACTTTTCGGCAGAAGAAAAGTATACTGAAAAAGATAAACCTTTATGACTCGAGTCAGAGTTTCCATTTTTCACCATCTTTCCCTGACCTCGTGTGCTTTGACTCGTCTACACAGGAACCATGAAAATGTGAAGTGCAAAACCACGAGCCGCGTGGCATCATTTGACGTGCGGCCAGAGGACACAGCAGACACACCGAGCACACAGAGGAAGTCCACACACAGTGGGACAGATACGCCAATCAAAAACTGCAGCTTTCGGAGACAATGCTGGAAATAATGACCGCGGTATACCAAAACAAGTCGGGTCAACTTGGGATGTCGAGTCCAAGGTTGTGGTGGTAAAAAAAAAAAAAGATGGTAAACTCTACCCCCGCTCAGCTACCCTATCCTCCAACAGGGCCGTGATGGAAGGAAGGATGGATATTTTTATGATATAAAAGGATGTCATCCGGGCGGAGCTATGTTTCCTACAAACGTTGGCTGAGAACTCGACCTGATGCAGATGGTGTTTCCTCTCTGTGGAGGGAAAGACCATCTAAAAGTTTAATGACGAACTCCCGGTCTTAATGGAATTTATTTTTGTTGCTATTACTTGAGTAAAAGGATCGGAGTATTTTCCCACCTCGGCTCACTGTCTTGTTTTTCCTTTCCTTCGCTCAGCATTTTGAGGCAGGACCCAGGAGCCTGTCTCCACCACACGCACACAAACAAGCACAAGCACACGCACGCGCATCACAGAATCTTTCACACTCGGTTCAATTCACAAAAGGACTGTGCAGCTTTTGCAGCCAAATGCCCCCCAAAAAACCCAATGCATTCTCACTCCCAGCTTTTCAAAAAAAAGCGACGCTTGGTGTCTTTGGCGTTTGTTACTGACGCAGAACGTCGCCTTTAGCGTCTAGCCCACTGGCGTTATATTTAGATGCTCTGGGTCGGGACTCTTGGCGTCACTTTTTGACGCCCTGGGTCGGGACGTACGTCTAACTGACATGCGGCACAAGAAGGAGACAGTTAGGTTTAGGAGAGGATGGTGGGTGGGGTTTCCTGTGTTGTTTGACCCATACACCGCCCCAACCAACCTCCTTACGTGGATTTTCAGTCTTTTCATCCTTGCTAAAGGGTGATTTCTGCGTTGCTATCTGACGCTGAGAGCCACTGCTGCGAAACTTTATGGGTGTGTTTGCACATGTTATATCGGTTGTGAACCGGACCTTAAGACGGGGAAGATAGCGTGGCAAGCGATGCACAGTTCATGGTGCCATCAGCCACTGCAATCCATCTGACTTTTGTCTGTGTTTCCCTGCTTCCTCCCTCTCTCCCGCTCTTCCTCTCTGCGGTCGAGCTCCACTTGTCCACCAATTATCTTTAGCTCGTTCAGATAAGAGGTGCTCCATATTGAACAGACACAAGAAGAGAGAACAGGGGAGAGTCTTTGAATGTTAAAACGCCTTCACAGCTACCAGACAACCTGCATCTGCACAGAGAGGGGGAGGGAGGGGAGAGAGAGAGAGAGAGAGAGAGAGAGAGAGAGAGAGAGAGAGAGAGAGAGAGAGAGAGAGAGAGAACAACCTAGAGCACGCAAAACAGTAGGTGCTGCTGGAGACTGAAATGTTCATTACACCCCATAATGTGAAAGTGCTGTACAGAATAAATTACACGGTGATGGTTCAGCTATTCTTACAAGTGGAGCTTAAAATGTTGAGTTTGTCCTGAGGGTGGTGTTAAAGGAAAGGCCATGAGGCTGTTAATATTATCAAAAGGATTTAACTTCGGGGGAGGAGGAATGTGCTCAACACGTCAACAGAATATTCCTGCTAGATTTTGAGATGGTCAAAGTATGTGGACACCCTATGTATGACAGAAATGGTGGTGAAAACCTATGGCTGAGAGACAACTTTTATATATTTTTTGTAGCGGAAAAGGTTAAAGGACTAAAGCCGTGGTTATATTCCATTTGTACTCGGGAGTCGGAGCTCGTACAACATGGCAGTACCCCGAGCTCAAAATCCACCATGGCTGCGCATCAACAGTGGTGAAAGCTGTAGTAACAGTTATTAGCACTTCTGTCTTATTTGTGTCTCACTAATAAGACAGAAGTGCTAATAACACACAGTCCTGTCCAACTTCTATCTGTGGACATGTTACGCTGTTTGTATGCACAAAAACAGCGTAATGCGTTGTTATCAACTAGTATTGCTAGAAAAATCTGACTTGTAAATGGAACGCATTCAACTCAGGTGCGACGTCACTCCCAGCGCCAGCTTCTGAATTCTAAAAAGGTAAATGGAATGCAGTATTCCACTTGTCTTCAATTCGACTTCAGTCATCCGATCGTGCCAGGACGCATTAAAGGTGCAGTAGGTAAGACTTATAAAATTAACTGTCATATTTGCTGAAACTGACTATGTTCCAGTAGAACTACATGAAAAAGGTAATTCAATTTTTTATTTTTTTTTAAATCCGGCTCCTCTGACTCCACCTACAGCCTGTAGCGCGATTTGCAAAAATCCACCGCTCCCTGTTCAGATGCACCAATCAGGGCCGGGGGAGAGGGTGTCTAACTGCGTGTCAACCACTGCTCATGCACACGCAATAATTCTTCCTTGTGGGAGGAAGGGCTTAGGAGAACGTTTTGGGCTTTAGCTGAAAGGGGGGGGGGGGGGGACTGAGAAGTTGTCGATGTTCAAATTCTTTGGCTAAGTCCTGGATCTTCACAATCCTACCTACAGCACCTTTAACAGTCACATCTTTCAAACTCCACACCTGCATTTTGTAACACAGGCTTTCTGTTTTTGATTTGTAGCCAGAAAATTAAATTGCGTGTTTTGTTCAGCTAACCCCGGATTTCCACTAGATGCGGAACAGCTCCGAAACGGCGGCGGAGTCATTAGGTTTCCATTAAAGTCAGTGTGTGTATTTCCACTGGCTGCATAACGGCCGCGTTTCGACTCTGTCCCAGCTCTGGCGGTCCGCAGCCCTCCGGAGCAGATACACAGAGCTTCTAGTTTTGCTCCACAGCAATTCAGCACACGGCAGATAGTGCGGGACAGGAAGTCGAGCACAGAAACAAAATAAACATCCGGTTAATTTTCAAAATAAAATACACCGTGCTCACGGCGGATCATATTTCCCTGCACTACACCTTGAATACACAGCACAGAGCTGTTTCCCCTCTACTCCTCTGGATGGAAACTAACGGTTGTTGGTTTTGTGGCTATATTCTACGTGAATTTGCGGCCGTTACGCATCTAGTGGAAATCCGGAGTAAGAGTCCAATTGATTAGAAATAGAAACATGTAGGGTTTGCTACCATTTCAAATGCTGAAAACAACAAATATTTGCAACTTTTGCTTGATAAAACTTTTTTTGGAACATGACTTGGGTTTCATTGATCATATGTCTTCTTTCAGTGACGAGATGTAGGAGAATCAATGCAAGCACTCCGCTTATTATTTCACCACGCAAACCTGTCGGATTTTCTACAGCAGGTCTGAAGGTCCAAATGATCGAACTCGTTTCAGCTCGGTGACAAGCTGCAGCAGCAAAGTGCTTCATTTCGAAAAAAGCGAAGCCGTCAGTGCGGTGGCGCTCTGCATGAAGGGACTGCAAAAACATTAATAAGGTGTCGGCTGAGTGAGTAGTGAACGTGTCCTTTAACCCACAACGAGGCCAGACAGCTACAGACTACAAAAGGTCCACACACACACACACACACACACACACACACACACACACACACACACACAGTTAAATCAATTAAAACCGAATCAAATCAGACAACAAATTAAGATAAAATCAGTTAGAAATGACAATAAATGATTAGAAAAACAGTAATTATGCAGTAATAAGTTGCCCTAAAGGAAACATTTAGCTAATTATATAGCATGTAAACAAGTACACACACACACACACACACACACACACACACACACACACACACACACACACAGATGAGATGGTGAAGATGTTGAGCTGTCGGTCCTGACACAAACTGAATCTCTCGCTCTGTCTCGCTGCACAAGTGGAAAAACTCTGTGTGCAGAGGAGACTCAGAGGACAGTGACCATCAGATCGCCCCGGGGCTGGCTGATTGGCTTGGCTAACTGCCAGCCCCGGCCAATCAGAGGCCTTTGATTTCCCCACAGCGATAAAAGCTGAAAAACATTTTTCACAGCCGAGCGGCGACGACCTTTAAACTAAAGTATCACAACACACCTGGAAACGTTTGATTAGAGTTTATCAATGAGCTGGTTAGCCTCATTAGCGGCCCGCGCCGTTGGAAATGTTATTTTTAGAAGTTCTGCTGTAGGACGTGATACTGCAGTGGCTTCCTGTTTACACTGTAGATTGGTTTCTGATTGGACGACAAGAGATGTATCTATCTGTATGTGATCTGTCAATCATTGTGGGACTGTTGTGTCGGTATGTTTGTGGTCTGTGTGTGTATGTGTGTGTGTGTGTGTGAGAGACGGAAAGGTGTGTCAAATGTTTGTTGGGTGACCATACAGATGTGTTTATGTTTTTAATGTTAGCTGTAGAATATTTTCTGTGTGAACAGACAAAGTTTTATCTTATCTGCTTTTATTCATTACTTTTGCCGCCTACCCTCTCTTTATATCTGTAAGATTATTATGTACTCCATTTCCAATGTTTAATATCCGACCTTCTAGCAACACGACAGAGTGATGAGGTGGAAGGGTATTACTTCGACCTTTAAATTTAGCACAAATTTTAAACCCATTTCCAGAGCGTTTACCATCTTATTTTAGCAACATGCCTGCTAATTAGCAGTAAACACAGTGTACAACTGAAGCAGAAAGGAATGTCATTATAGGATTGCTATTAGTTTTGGTGACAAATGTCATTATAGGATTGCTATTAGTTTTGGTGGAAAAAATGCATATTAATACGCGTTTTCACCGACTGCCTTTATGCGAATATTAGTTTATTAAGATAAACAGCTGCTGGAGCTAATTCACCAATCGGAAGTCATTAAAGGTCCCATGACATGGCAAGGTGGATCTCTCTCTCTCTCTCTCTCTCTCTCTCTCTCTCTCTCTCTCTCTCTCCTTTAAACATCGCAGATGAAGAGGGTGGGACAAGAGGATGACATTAAATGAAAAATAACAAAGTAAAATAATGTGGAAATGTTGATTCATGATTTATTAGCCAAGTCTGTTGCCATTTAACTTTGTTGCGTTTTCCTTTTATCGATACACAAACGTTTCCACGTCAGACGAGCAAATTGAAAATGTGCATAAAAACATGGAAAACGCACTTATTTATACCATTTATGGACATTCTTTATACCCGGTGTGGTTTCTTGTCTTTAATAGTCTTACTTTTTAAATGGTGGTTATATAGTAAAATGTAAATGAGGACGGCCATTTTGAGGCAGGAAGTGAAGTAAGGACACCCAAGGCAGCAGTTTGAGGACTATTATCTTTAACGCTCTCCGTGGGCTTGGAGCAGATGACTCAGAGAAGCGGATGTTGCTTGACACCCATTATCACCAGTAGACAGCTGTCAATTTACTGCTCTCAAGTAACAAGAAAATTAACTATTCTTTTGGGGCCAGGTTAGCTCAGTTGGTAGAGCAGGCGCACATATATAGAGGTTTACTCCTCGATGCAGCAGCTCGACTCCGACCTGCATGAGAGAGGGAATGCATGTCATTTCCCCTTTCATGTCTTCATCTCTCCTATAGAAATAAAGGCCTAAAAATGCCCCCAAAAAATAATCTTAAAAAGAAAAAAGAAAATTCACTATTATTTTCCCCGGTGTGGTTGCCATGCTCACACTGAGCGGAGAAGTTGAATGTTTACATTTGGAACAGCAGCGTGGCTGTTTGAATGCTGCTTCCATCACATTAGATCTCCAGCTGACAGCGACGAGTCGTCCAATGAGGTCGTTAGCGACTGATGATGTCATCGCCGTCTCTGTCAGCGGAGTGAATCTCATTAACCAGCAGATGGGCTGTTCGTATAACATCTTTACTCTGCCTTTCATTCTGTTTTCACTCTTATTTCTCCATCTGTTTTGTTTATCTGCTCATTTTCTTTTTCTCTTCTGTCTTTTTTATTCCTCTCTTCTGTCGTCTCCATCTGTTCCTTTCTCTTTACATTTTGTCACACAAATCACTCTTTCGCTCCGCCATCTGTTTCCTGTGTCACGCTCTCTGCTCCGCCGACTGCCTGCGTTTCGGCTGACCCAGCATCAGTCTTTGTGGGGTTTTAGCGTCAGATTGACCCAGTGTAAACTCAGCATCAAGCTGGTGTTGGGAGTCCGTTAGGTGTCGACAGTGTACTGATTGCACATCTCCAGAGTTCTGGCTCAGAGCCGCTTGGGTGAGTTCCAGGAAGGTACCTACGAGCACACAGAGGGTGTCACTGCTCCTTTAGCGAACAGCTACTCACTGAGTTCTGCAGAGTCACCAGAGAACATGTACAGAGCTCCTGTCTGGTCTGGGTTCCTTAAAGCCTAGTTGAGACTAAAGACTCGTGAGACGAGTTGAAACGTGTAACTACTCGCAACGTCTGCAACGTTACTCTGATTCACGGCTTTGTCCAAGGCGCTCCCTCTCTTCAGTCACTCTCTCGCTCCACCATACGTGCTTGCAGGCGCACATTGAAACACACACACACACACACACACACACACACACACACACACACACACACACACACACACCCCCACCCACCCACCCCATGGTCATTCTGAATCTCAATATCGTAACGCTACTTTTGGGCAGTGGTGGAAAGTAACTAAGTACATTTACTCAGGTCCTGTACTTAAAGGTGCCCTGCCACACGTATTTCATTACTTTGTGGTAATGTCTGAAGTTCTACCATGGACTGCCTTGGTTACCTTGTTTCAAGCCATTCTAGCGTGGTATAGAAATCTTGCAGGAAGACTCAGCTCGATTTCTGCCAGTTCTCATTAATATTCAACAAGTTAAGCTGTTTGAATCCGATTGGCTAACAGCTAGCCAATGAGAGCCTGGCTGTCAGAATCCTTTACCCAGCCCAACTGGGCGAGCTAATGAATAGTGATGAGCTCAGGCAACATGTCAGACTGACCAGCTTTTGTAATTGGCCTGATTTCTCCACTTATTTCTTTTCAGGGGCTAGAGCTGACAGGAGGTAGCAGTTCATTTTCACATTCACCACATAACACAAACACATATGGACCTAACAGATTTCAAAAAATGCAAGTAAAAACAGTTTTGTATGGCAGGGTACCTTAAAGTACTTGCACTTTGCAGATTCAGATTAATACAAATATTAATCAGCAAATTAATTATGATGCATTATCATAAAAAAGAATGTATACTTTATTATTGCTGCAAGGGGAAAGCCAACCTTTTCACTCTGTTTTACATGAATGCATCAATAATTATCCCAAAAAGCGCAGTGAGCCTCTTTTCATTGAAACTAATGGGGTGCCACCCTGAAACACAGTATCCAATTCTCTTAATTAATACATCAATTTTCATCCTACCTGGGCTGAACAGCCATCATTTAAAGTCTTGATAATATATGATAATATATGTTGTTTTTATTGTTGTTTGTATACCTGGAGTGGTAACGAAAATAATTTCCCCCTGGGATTATTAAAGTATTTCTGATTCTGATTAAGTACAACACAAGACCACCAAACATCTGAGATGAGTGCAGCGATTCAGAGATATGACAACAGGAAGAAAAACAACTTTCAGCACCGGACAGCTCCTCAGAAACTCACTGTGGTTAATGACAAAGTGTTTATATTGTATGCATGTGTTATAACAGTATCAAAAGAAAATTCTTAATATTAATAATGGCATTATTATGGTGGCTGGTGCTCGTTAACATTCCTGCCAACAGCTCTGACAGAGGAATTGTGATTTATTTGCCCCAGTATTAAAATAATGACGCCTAGCGGTTTATAATACTAGTCGGTTGCTATGGTTACACTTATGAAGAGGTTCACAATGTGTAAATAGGCTTCTGGATATGGTTACAAATTGACACTTATTAGAATTCCTGTCAGCCAATTACAATGTGAGGTTGGACCCAATAGTGCGCTCATCATGACAATGGTCACATTTAGAAAGAGACAGACCGGCAGACAGAGAGACAGGTGGACAGAGAGACAGATGCAGGTAGACAGAATCATGAAATGATGTACGGTTCCTTATATTCTAATGAAGTCTATGCAAACAGCCTCTGTAGTAATAAATTATCCACTTCAAACAAAAACACTGCAGGGAGACGGAGAGAGCTAATACAGATGATTAATTAGCCGGGTTCAAACACACACACACACACACACACACACACACACGTTTGTGAGTACTTCTTCCTGCTGTATTTTATTATTTGAGCTGCACACTCTTATGTTGTGTACAACGGCATAGATGTGGCCGTGCATATTACCTAAGTAAAGTATCTTAAGCGTGTCATCAGTGGTATTTTCTGATTCAAAACTTCCATTGGAAATCTGCCGTTTGAAGCCTGAGTGGGGTCAACATCTGTCATGGACTATAAAAAGATCAGTCATCACTGCTGTACAATTGTCACATTAACTATGATTTAATACACTCTTTAAAATTAAGTAGAACATTATATTGTTGAAGGAAATGTGTAAGTATCATAAGCCAACATCCAGCTTGGACTATTAAAATGTTTTCCTTGCTGTACAATAACAAGATTAGCTATGATTTAATACACTTATACAGTTAAGTATAGCATTATCTTTAATTCAATGTTTGATTACCTTAAGTTCCTAAAATTACATTTGAAATCTGCTGTTTGAACAATGAGTGGAGCCAACATCCAGCTTAGAATATAAAATGATGCCCTCAATGCTGTACCATTTGAGGATTAACTGACTGAATACACCAATTCAAAAAATCTGCTGTTTGATTCCTTGACATTCATGTTGGACAATAATAGGTCATCTGGGTGTGCATAATTATACATTTAACTATGATTTAATAAAGTGAAGTAGAACATTATATTGTTAAAGCAAATGTGTATGCACCATAAGTCTTGTTTTCTAATGAAAAACCTAATGCAAAACCTCCACTGAAAATCTGCGATTTAAAAGTACAATGAGCTAAATCCAGGTTGGGCCACAAAAAGATGTCATCACTGCTGCACAATTATAAGATTAACCATGATTTAATCCACTTATAAAGCTAATCCTCCTTCGTCCAAACAGCCTTCAGGCTGATGATCATTATGAAGATGTCAGTATTCAGCTGATGTGCTGTCCACCGGTGTGTACGTAGCTCCAGGCTGAACCAGTTCTTTCTTTAATAGCATAAATGTGAACCTGTTAACCGAGGTGAACCACCAAACCTCAGAAACAAGCCTGGAGACTAGGAAACACCAGCTGCTCGTTACTATCTATTAGTCTTTATTTACAGGAATAAAATACAGTCCACAGTCCCAAGTGCAACCTAGAGCGTTTTTTTAGTCAGTGCACAGCAGGTGGGCTGAACACTATTAGGACATTTTGGGACTTAAAGCATTTCTAATATTTATTGCGGATGATATCTTAGTACACCAGTAAAGAGCATTTTTACACCACAAATCAGGCCAGACAACCACAATCGACAAAGAACGCTTCCTTTCTATGGCACCTTAATTACCCACAATACAACTTGACAACCAATAGGGGTTTTGTGCCTAAACCTAACCACACTGCGACTGTTTCACAACGTTAATGACATGTATCAAACCGTGACCGTTACGGTAGGATATGAGGATGGAAAATGCTCATGTGATTCGTATTTCGTGCCACGCTAGGGTCGTTAATTTATTAAAAGCTCCTATGGGTCGTATTAGATGGTAAGAGACCTATATCGTTGTATGGTTTGGGAGTATTGTGATACTCTTATCTTAGTCTCGCATTGGCTAGTCTTGCTCTGGCAGACCCTCACCCAAAGCGCGCTGAAGGAGGGTCTGGTTAGTCCACACAGCATTCTGGGATGGGAGGAAAATGTGCTCTGGTTTAATGGCATTTCTTTAAACCAATCAGAATCATCATGGGCAGCGCTAAACTCCACAGAGAGCCGCTGCAAAATACTTGTGCGAGAGAAAACTCAGATTGGACAGATAGTCTAGCTAGCTGTCTGGATTTACCCTGCAGAGATCTGAGGAGCAGTTAACCAACACAAAGAAAGAAAAAGAAAACGGAAAATACAAGCATCTGGTATAATTTCCTGCAGCACCGGAGCAATCCCGGAAGTGGAACGCGAACGATATAGACTACACACTGCCAGACCTATCTCCACAGCGCTGCAAAGTAAGGTCTGGCACCTCCACACATACATTCTGGGTTCTGGGTTGTTTGCATTTCTTTAAACCAATCACAATCGTCCTGGGCGGCGCTGAGCTCCGGATGCAGGTCCAATTATCCTGGAAATGAACTGCCGTAGATCCAGACTATTCTTACCCTAACCAATCTCACTCCTCATGCCTAATCCTAACCAACCGATCAACCAATCAGAGGCGAGTCATGCCTTCGCCCTTCCCTCCGGACCATCCATTCTGGTATCAAGCTTTGGTCAGAAATTCAAATGTGTTACGCTAGTAGCAGCTAATGTATCCTGTAACCCAGAGATGAGCAGCGGGCTAGAGTTCTCACTTCTTTTTTACCACACATATTTTTTTTTATAAAGTCCAGTAGAACCGCCGACACCTGAATATGCACGCTGAAGTGGAAAAAATCAAGATGACTAAAACAACGGGTGTAGACGTTTTGAGGCTCATCACACAATAACGCGAGCTGAGCGAGCATGATGGTGTCTCTTTGGCTGCATCCAAACTTGTTTTTCTGGATGGTGTACATGTACGCTGTTGACTGGGATGGTTGGACTTTAGAAGGAAATAATTCTGCTTCAAAGAGTTCAGTATTTAAACATTTATACAAAAGCATGTACTCAATGTGTGGGATATACATGCAGGGACGGCTAGGACTCAAAATGGATGTGTTTATCACTTATCTAAATTTACTTTTAGCTTTACATGATTTCTTCAGCTGTGTTACAGTTACTTTGAGGAAAGAACAATGAATGTGTCCCTGGGTGAAGAGTCCTCTGAGATGTGATTAACACACACACACAAGGAAGTGGATGGATGTGTTTTCTCCAAACAGATATTACAGCGGAATAGAACAGATGGATCCATACTTAGTCAGGATCACCAGTAAAACCAGTTATTGATGGGAATCTGAATGGACAACTTTCTGTTCAAAACTCTCCAACCTGGAAATTATAATCTTGTCTTCGTCTCCATCTCCTGCCTGGTATCATTAGGTTTTAATAAATTGAATAATTCCCTCTCTGCTCTCGCTCTATTCTCTTTCCTAAATCAGAACATGTTTCCAGAACACGTCAAGGCCACGACGTCGCCACGGAAACTACAGCGGTTCTCACACCTGCTAATTTATCCGTTTAGCCATGGATGAGGACGCTAATGACCGAGCATGCAATGACATCTGCAACCGGAGAGAGCGTTTTATCAGTTTGTGGTGACATTTGTGTCTCTAGTGTGGAAACTTCAGCGGGCGGACACACTCACAGTTTGTGATGAGGCTGAGAGAGATGAACCTTATAATCTACGGAGTGAAGAGGGCTCATTAAGCTGTTGTGTTAATCTAAGCAGTTTGGAATTAAAAGGCTCTATCTCTGTAAGTAACAGGCTTTGCAATATTATATTACACAGCTTTAAAGTTTTCACATTAAAACTGAAATGTTCAACCAAAGAGTTGATAGGGTCCTTTCAGCAATCAAAGTGTGCCGTATTTCACAGACTGACAGCTTCCACATCAGCACAAACCAACCGAACAGTATGTGCCTGAATCAGAATCAGGTTTTTTGCGAAGTAGGTTTTCACATCCACTGAATTTTCCTCGGTGTTTGGTGCATTACATTCACACATAATAAGTGTGAAGACACTGCTAGTCTGTGTTGTTCTGTTGCAGCAGAAAGGTTTGGACAGCACTCAGACAGCCTCTCCAGCATGGCTAAACACTATAGTTTAAATTCTGTTTCCAACCAACAGCAGCTCTTTAGAAGAGTGGCATCTCTGTGCTCTGCCATTTCTACAGTACTACTTTTTCCTTTTCCTGCAGCACAGGTGCCTCAAGAATTCTCAAGCAGGGAGGATAGGAGCACTGACTCCAGTGTCCTCAGGAAGGCCCATCTCCCCACCATCACTACCCCACTAACAACACCAACTCCGATGGATTGGCCACATGATCCACATGCCCAACTCTCGCCTGCCAAAAGGGTACTTTAAGCTACTTCCAGCAATGGGCAGTTGGTCAAAAGAAAAGATATAAAGACAAAATCAAGGCAAACATCTGCCACAATGACCTCAACATCTGGGAGCACACGGCATCCAACAAGCGAGTCTTTGAGGGTGCTGCACGCTGCAACCATAACCTCCGCTGTTCTGCGGAAGCCAAGAGAACGCATCAACAAAAAAAGGCCCAAACCACATCAAGAACCTCCACCTTACACCCATTCCCAAGCTGCCCCAAGATATGCGGGTCTAGGATTGGCCTCTTTCCCCACCTGAAGACGTCAACGAGTAGGGTTGGCCATTGTTTGGATTTTAACGATTCTGATTCCAATTGCGATTCTTCCTTTCGATTCCGGTTCTTATCGATTGTGATTCTTTGAGGGGTGGAGTTGAAACGGGTCACATGCCTATTTTCACAAATAAGAGGAAAGTTTTATTTTGATTCAATGGTGGGTTGCAGTTTTTCTGGGCTTTTTCAACGTAAAATAAAGCCACACTAGAGCGCCGCTTACGTGCTCTAAGGCTACAACACAAGCGCCTACAGAAACCATAACTTACGCATATTAAATTGGGAAGCGATGATCGGATTTGAAACCAAATCCTCTAAACAATTCCAAACTATTCCAATAAAGAAACGATTCCACTGGAATCATAATTTTTGAAACGATTCCAAGTAGGAATCGGTTCTCGATGCCCAAACCTATCAACGAGTGGCCGCCTATGATGATGACTACTACATTACTACAGTACATTTCTTAAATATGCAGTTTTCATATTGTCATTTTGATTGGCGGATTAACATCCTATAGTGCAGTTAAGATGGGAGTCCCTATGACATGTTGTAGGTTTTTAATTTGTAGTGTTTGCCATTTTATTTTTATTTTTTTTTTAAAGAGTAGTGATGGGCTTCCAAGGATTTCATGCAAATCAATTGCATGTACGTGTGTGTGTGTGTGTGTTGTCTAACTGACCTCCAGCAGAGTTTCACCACTGAACTCCTCTTCCCAACCAGATGTGGCTGAGCTTTAACACTCCTCCTGTGCTAATGAGGTTGCTGACTCCACTGACCATCATGCACTTGACTGAAAGTGGTAAAGGAATTATGGAAACATATTCACAAAAAAAAAAAAAAAAAAAAAAAAAAAAATGTTTCTGATTGATCACAGGAGAAGAAAAAAAACCCCATTATGAAACACTATAAAAACACTTAAAGACTGAAGACATCTAACAGTATGAGACTGTTTTACCCAAAAACGTCCACGTGGATGGTCGAAACAAACACAGGACTCTCACCTGGGAGTGTGGGGTTTGAGTTCCGTTTGAAAATAAGAGTTTTTTTTTACTTAATGAACGTGACATTCAGCACCTCGTACTTTCAGGATTTCAAGTAACGTTTGATTTTAACCCAAACCACGACCTTTTTTTTAAACTCAGAGTAGTTTTTGTGCGGAAAAATAACCAAACTGCAGCTATTTCTCAACATTAAAGACGCGTTTAAAATCGAAACCTTTGCGTTAAAAACCGCAATTGACGTTCTCTGGTTTAGACATGAGGTTGTATTTTCGCCACCGTTCGTGGCGCTACTTTATGAAACGCTCCTGTTGGTCCTAATAGAGGGTAGGAACAAAACGACCGATATCGTCCTATGGTTTGCCAAACCTCAATCTTTTTCTAAATTTAGTAGTTTTTGTGCGTAACAAAACTGCGACGTGTGTAAAACCGCGACTGCTACTTTCTCTGGTTAGACACGAGGACGGAAAGCGCTCCTGCGGGTCTATTTCCTGCCACCGCTAGACGGGGCGAATTTATGAAACGCTTCCGTGTGTCTAATTAAAAGGGTAGGAATAAATTACCTATATGGTTATATGGTATGTCGGACTTGTTGGTCAGTCTCTCTTTATATTACAGTATACAGTTACAATAGTTGAGGAGGTTTACAAATGTGCACAATGAGAAAGTTCCCAACCTCTTACTTTGTTAAAACCCTCCGCATTAGGAGTAAAAATGCACACAGTCATCAAACTTCTGTTTCTTTCATCTCCCGACGGACTCTTTAATTCCAGCCGCGATCGAAAAAGGCTCAGGCTATAATAAAACACATCAGCATGTGTGCTTCTGCCAAGCAGCACTTTACCTCAAACTTTACATCATGTCTGGCCACTAATCCTTTATGTGTGCTTTCTATTCAGCTGGCTTCTGTTTGAGCTTTGTGCTCTGTTTTTATACACAACATAAACTAAATATTTTAGATTAATCTGCTGCTCTAACAGCCTCCAGTCGTCTGGCTTCAGTCTCTCCACCAGATGTTGAACCTGCCGCAGGGATTTGCTCCCATTCAGACCCCAGAGCATCCGACGTTGATGGTAGGTGACCCGAGGCCTGTACTACGAAGCAAGACTTGACGTTAACGAGGTAACTTCAGGTTCAACCCAGGGATTTGTGTATCACCACGGTGGATCACTTGTTACCGGGTTCAATCGCCGTGGTAACTTATGCTTAACCACCGGTTGTTAGGTTAGGTGAAGCCGGGTAACTGAAATCAATCCAGGGCATGCTGATCTTGATTCGTAGTACAGGCCTTTGGTCCGGCTCACAGTGGGTGCTCCAGGTTATCCCAGAGGTGTTGATGGGGTTAACGTCAAGTTCTTCCAAACTTAACTGGAAAAGTCCTGTCTTTATGGAGCTGGCTTTGTGCACTCATATCCACTTTATTTAGTTGAGTATCTGTAAATCATGATTTCATTAGACATTGACCACCATTACCTTTTCATAAGCAATTACCCACTGATACGTTTTCAGACGACACCTCGGCACCCCATACTACAACTTACTTGCTTACGTCTCACTCAATACAAAATAAAAACCAAAGCACTTTGTGAGCATCTAGCTCTTGTTCCTGTCCCATTTCAACACACTTACTGGCGGCTGCTTATGACAAAACACCTCCCAAATTTAATGTTATCACCAACATCTAGCTAACCTTTTTGGTTTAGTAACCGTCAGAGAGAAAAACCACCTTGCTCTCAGCTGAAGGACGACAGAGAGTGGATATCAAAGTCTGCGGTCACAACATTAAGTTTCTCTGTCGTTTGCCAATAAAGAACATTTTGAATCTCAAAGAGAGAGGGAGAGAGAGCAGATGGATGCAGAGATGGGGTAGAGAAAGAGTGGGAGAGATGTTACCATGGCAATGGGTCACTGAGGCAGTGAGAGGCCAGCGAACTCTACCCTGATTCTGTGTGTGTGTGTGTGTGTGTGTGTGTGTGTGTGTGTGTGTGTGTGTGTGTGTGTGTGTGTGTGTGTGACACCTTGGATCTGATGCAAGAGAGTGTTTGAGTCAACAAGCTGGCAACCAACCAACTGGCACACACACACACACACACACACACACACACACACACACACACACACCTGCCTACAGGAATTACTCTGGTTGTCGTGGTAACTGATCTGTGGACCTGCAGAGTTGCGATTCAGCTCCACTGGATATAACTCCTGTTCTCTGAACTACAGCCGACAACCGTATCACCGCGCAGCAGGAAGCGTACTGATGGGCGAGAGGCTTGGTTGGCGGCTGTAGTTTGGTAGAAAGAAAATAGTTCCTGCATGAAACTGCTCACAGCCAGGTCTGTGGATTATCTTGAGTAACCGGGCCATTGAGTTGATCGAATGGATTTTCTGGTCGCTTTGAGCACAACAAGCCGAGTACCATCTAGTTCCATTACATTGGTGAGAAGGCAGACATCTCTACAGCCGATATCTCCAACACTGGGCAACTCACACCCAAACCATCTAGACTGATAGATAGCCCTACAAGTAAGGGGAGGGAAAACATGTACCTTTGATTTTGAGGGTGAACTGTTACTTTAAAAGGCACACAGCCTCATTTTCCTCCCAACTTGCTGGTGTTCAATGAGGTTTTGAAACTTGACACACTTCACAGCAGAGCAGACGTCCACCAATAAAGTGTTTTAAAAGTTCTGTTTTTGAACCCCAGGAAGCCTCATTACTGCCGAGACGAAAGGATCCACTCGGACAACCAATCAATACTTCAATCGATCGGTGTTTCCTCAGGTGAACCAGTGTCTGTGTTACTTACAGTGCACCTTTTGGGACCATGTTGATCTCCGTCTATCTCCGTCTCTCCTCAGCTGGTTATTGTCTCCTTTCTTTCCCTTGGTTTTAAAAAAATATATATTTCTGTCATTCGTTGTGCAGGTTGTCTTAGATTTTGACAGCAAGAGAGCAAAACACACGTACACACACACACGTACACACACACACACACACACACACACACACACACACACACACACAGAAGGGTTACATAACAAGCTCTCCTCGTCTTGAAGTGACACTAAAATAGCTGCTTCAGCTTCACACTGTCTTCTCTGTCTTTAAAAGCACCAATTAGATACATTTAATCATTGCACTGGCTGTACGGGCGAGTTACTCTCACTTACACAGCAAGAGAGAGAGAGAGTTTCATTTGTCCTCTGCTGTCTCTCGGAAAACTGGAAAAGCGCCAAATTCTCTCTTAAATGCATTTATTCCTGCAACAATTTCATTCTTTACAGTTCATTTCACTTCTTCTAATGTTTGTCAGCGTGCTAATTTTCAGAACCATTGTTGCATTAAGATGATAATAAGTCTGCGAAAGCTCCCCGAACGTCATTTATCAGTCTGGTTGTTCTCCCTCTCTGCGGCAGTCTCCTCCGCTCCATATCTTTATAACGGAGCTAACCGCTAATCGGAGCTAATCGTTGCTAACAGAGCCTTCAGTTCTCCGTGCCGGTATCCATTACCTGCATGTATGGACTCAAGGCCAAATAAAACCCTTAATTTTATTAAATTGGCGGTAAAAGTTTAACTAGAACTCAGAGTTGTGTGAGTGACAGAAATCTGCTCAGAAGAGATCTTAATGAGTGCAACAGGACATATCAGTAGGCTATGTTTAGGATCCCTAAAACACAGATTAAAACACTTCAAAAAACGAACAATGATCTAACAAACAAAATGAACAAGAATTGACTTTAGGTAGCCAAGTCTTATGTGATTTAACAGGGCTTAGGAGGAAACAGTGTTGAGATTAATATTAACATGCAATGTAATTGACAAAGCACATCATAGCTACACTTTCCTGTCATTTGTTTTAAATTCAACGAGCAATTTGTTGTATTTTAGCAGAATACTGACAGCAGCAGAAAGGCAGAACTGAGATTTTATTATCAGTTTATTTATCGCAAGTCATATCATACCAAGTCATACCTGCTGTGCCATGCTACATCCTGTAACGCCCTGCAGTGCCCTGCTATGCCATGAACTACTACGACTACTATTTCTAGTCACTGTTCCATTATCTTTATTGTGACCATTATTGGCACTGTTCATCACACCCCCGACCGGCACCGTCAGACACCCGACTACCAAGAGCCTGGGTCTGTCCCAGGTTTCTGCCTAAAATGAAGTTTTCCTCACCACTGTCGCACTAAATGCTTGCTCTTGGGGGAAATACTGGAATTGTTGGGTCTTTGTAAATTATAGAGTGTGGTCTAGACATACTCTATCTCTATCTGTGTCCTGAGATAACTCTTATGATTTGATACTATAAATAAAATTGAATCATTATTGTGATATTTAACAGATGCAGATAACGTGTCAGATGCAGCATAGTGTCGCAATATTATCATCTTTTAGTCTGGTTTAATATGTAAATAGTTATTACTTTCTAAATGATCTGATAATGTGATGTGGTCATTGTTTTCACCTTCGTTTGACTAACTTATTACTAGACTCCACCATCACGCGCCGCACTGTCACTTCATACTGTACTTGGACATGATTAGCCTAGCTTAGCATCAAGACTGGAATCAGGGAGAAACTGGTAGCCAAACGCCATTCAAAGTTACAACCAAAACAGCCCAAAAGACATGATTTCACAAACTATCAGTGCTCCTTTGAGGACATATTATTACTCTTTAAATCATTGCCCCTGTTGGCTTTTCAAACTGAAGTCGATGCTTGAACACGCCTACAGCTGGTCATACGTGTAGAGATTTCAGCACTGAGGCTGCAGCTGTGTGTGGTTAGTTAACCAGCTGACGTTGAGTCACATTAACTCTCTGAAACTGAGTGTAACTCTTTCAGACAGGGTAGTGATTAAATGTCTCTAATTGGTGCTTTTAAAGATACAGCGAGTGTGTGTGCTGCACAATGCGCTTCGCATGTTGAAGTGACACTAATAGGTACACACACAGAAGATGAAGATCACGCAAGTCTTGAGGCTTGACATTTTTTGGTTTGTGTGCTGAAGACACAATACGCCAATAAACAGAAGGTTACATCATGGAAGAAACTGTACTTTTTCTATACCTGTTTGTTGCTCTTCACAAAAGTCGTTTCACTTGTCTCTCACTTTTTGTCGATCATTTACCTCAAAGAAGCTCAGTCATTGGCTGACACTGGAATCATAATCCTGTGCAGAAACACATACCTGTATTTGCGTGAAAAAAATAAATGGCATTATGGGTAACTAAAGGTTGAAGAGCTGACGCACACACCTCGACAAGCTCAACAAAGCGGCGTGAAACACTATGGATCAAACAAGCTGATCGACTTCCTGTCAGTAGAGGGGTTCACGTATAAAAAGAAACAACCTTGTGAATGTCTCAGAATGATACCTGTGTGCACATCACTTAAAACCCCTGAAGCTCTGCCTCACTGAGGAACAACCGACAAGGTAGCCATCAATCAACAAACCAGGACAGGGTAACCACTACACACCGGCAGAGTTCAGTGGCGGAATCGGTCCAACTCCCAAACAAACGGTCCTTTGACAACTATTGACAAGCTTTCAGTTGGTCAATGTTTTTTTCTCGTGTATGTCTTTCTGAAAAGTGTTTTTCGGTCTATGTTACAAGACAGATTGCCTGACACTGACTTGGTGATTTGCAGATCAAGAGACATCTCAAAGTTCACATTAAACTAAATTTGGTTGAAAAATAATATCCATTTTATGATGTAACGCTGTGGTTAAGGCTTGGTTAGGTTCAGTCACAAAAATAACGTGAAGTGGTTAAGGGACAATTCATTTGGGTTAAAGGACTACTTTGTTAAAGGTGCCCTGCCACACGTATTTCATTACTTTGTGGTAATGTCTGAAGTTCTACCATGGACTCGAACATTTTTTGTGGAAAAAATGCCTTGGTTACCTTGTTTCAAGCTATTCTAGCGTGGTATAGAAAGCCTACAGGAAGATTTGTGCCAGTTCTCATTAATATTCAACAAGATAAGCTGTTTGAATCTGATTGGCTAACAGCTAGCCAATGAGAGCCTGGCTGTCAGAATCCTTTACCCAGCCCAACTGGGCGAGCTAATGAATATTAATGAGCTCAGGCAACATGATGTCAGACTGACCAGCTTTTGTAATTGGCCTGATTTTTCCACTTATTTCTTTTCAGTGGCTAGAGCTGACAGAGGAGGTAGCAGTTCATTTTCACATTCACAACATAACACAAACACATATGGACCGAACAGATTTCCAAAAATGCAAGTAAAAACAGTTTTGTATGGCAGGGCACCTTTAAGGATCTAGACCTTCATCCTCATGGTTACGATAATAAACACGGGGTCACGATCCTGGGCTGGTCGGTTGGGAAACGAACGGCAGCATCCTGTGTTTAAGGCCGATGATTTGTCGACTCCTCCAACCCACACTGTCTTTGTCACTCACTAATAGCGTCGCCTGACTTCCTCCTTTTGCCCCGCCATAATTAATATGGTCACCAGATGGCTTTTGCAACGTTCATGTAATATCAGCGTTATCGTAATGACAAGTTTCAGACTCTTAAATAGCGTTCATGTCAACTTCCAAGTTGTAATTACGACTGTGAAACTCATTTTTCTGAAAGCTCTCATATCTCTACCTTGGTACTCAACACGGGAGAGCCTGCGAAATCAAACAAATATGGACGCCACGCATCAGCCAAAGACAGTCATCACATAACCGTTTTGATGACTCAAATTATCTCTAGGGGTTATTAAGAGATTAACGCAGCATTTGTCACAAAATTATTATTTACAGGTAACAAGTCTTTATATGTCTTATGACTTTAATTTCAAAGACTGTATTTCAACGTGTAGTTAGAACATGCTTCACATTGAAACAGTTATTGAAATGCAAGTAAAAAGGAACATTGATATCTATAAAACCTGCACTTTTAACCATATTTATCTAAGTGTGAAGCTCGATCTCTATATACGTTGACTGCAAATCCCCAAAACCATCCTTTGCTGATCATTTACTGTGCAGGCTAATGACATTTAAACACCATTTTTAAAAAGATACATTTGATTTCCAGCCAGAGCTTCCATTAGGTTTTGCGTGGCTTTGAACCCCCCACCCCCATGCTGAGGCCCCACAGCTAGTCAGGAATAAGCAATTTAAGCACGTCCAAACCATTCAAAGCAGTTCTTTGTTTTACTTGAACAGCAGCGAACCGCTTGTTAACCCTGAACCTGATGTTGTCTCTTCAGCTATAGAGGCTTCCTGCTCTGCTTTGTGAAATCAATTCACCTCAGTATCTCCTCAGGATCTGAGACACTGAGCCTCATCTGTGACTGTCGTCCTCCAGCTCTTTGGAAATAATCCCTTTAAACTCCTCTCAGAGGTCCCGGATGGTTTTTGGCTCTGCTTCGCTCACTGCTGGAAATAAAATTCCTCACCTCTGGCTGTTTCCCAAACTCTGCGTCCTAAAGAGACCCCGGTGTTCATCCATCCTGTCCTCTGGACCGCAGGACAACCTCCAAATTACATTTCGGCGCGGAGGTCAGAGAAGGAAATGGTTGCGAAAAAGACTTTGGAACTAGATAACATCTTCATTCATTTTCAGTCTGCTTTGTGCGGGCAGCACAGAAACTGCCAACAGAGAGGACATCCACAGAGCATCTTTAAAAGACAGAAAAGCTCTAAGAGCAGCCTGATCTGACAGGACAAAAGTAGATGTGTTTCTTTCATTTGTAAATCTCCCATTTCTTATAAATGTTCTGTTATACAAAATTCAGCCAATGCTTTGATATATTTCCACCTGTTCCCAGTGCAAAAAAGATGGTATGATTGGAAAATGGTCATCAGTTATTATCATTAATGGAAAGTATAAAGGATTCGTATCCATGCTGGTTGGCTAAAAATAGCTGGAAGTCAGTTATTGTAGTTTGGCCCGCTGATTTGCGCTAATTGGACTCCTCAGAGTACTAACTCAATCAAATCTGAACAAACAGACCTAGAGCATACTTTTTTTTTTTTTTTTTTTTTTTAAGAATCCGTGAGATTAACACTTCCTGAGAAATAATTATCTATCGCGCGTATCGCAAATATCAGTCAATAAATCTGCGTAGAAATCACTCCAGAACCTGCCTGAAAATGATCATTTAAGTTTTCTTCAGTATCAAAGTAGTAATCCAGTGATCGTTTTCTGTACATACATTGGTGCACTGCAAAAAGGAGCTGATAATGGCTAATCCTGCATACTTTTAATGGTGCCAAAATATATTTTATTTACCTTTATTTAACCAGGAAAGAATCATTGAGATTAAAAATCTCTTTTTCAAGAGTGTCCTGGCCAAGACAGGCAGCAGTACAACCACACATACAGTACATACAAACACAAGATACACAAAAAAAACATAAAAACTGAAAATAAATCCCAGTCAACCACAATCCTAAACACATCAGGCAAAACATCGACTGCCTTCCAAGTCAATCAACATCCTCTTAAAAGCGACCAATGAATATCAACAAATGTAGCTCAGCGTAAATTCAGTCAGGAAGACTCCTATTACGTTGTCTCTCTTTAACTGATCAGCTGGGCAGTGGGTGTTTCGGTTCTGTATACCAATTAGAATCAGGCACTTATGTTCTAACAAATCACAGCAGTCTACCTTGTTTTAAATCTGTTCTCTCTCTCCTGCTTCTGTCAGTTGTGTTTTCAGACGAGTGCGACCCGCCTCCTCCCCTTCCACCTCCGGGCCTTTTCGTGGGTGTCTCTGTCTTCTCCCGGCTGGCGGCTCGTGTTCCGTCTTTGGATTCTTCTCACCACCACCAGTGTCTAGTTTCCATTGGGGGATGTGTTTGGTTTTCCTACACATTAGATTTATATAGATACCCCTTAACAACGGAGACTAATCTCCAAATAATTGTTTGTACCTACGTGGTTATATCTTAGTGATAAATGCTTGCATATCTGCAACGGAGTCTCTCCTGATTGAAATATAAAACTTTAAAGTTCTGGGTGAGCAGTTGTCTCGATATTGGCTCTTTTTGGATTTTTGGAGTGACAGCACTCTGGCTTGTTTGTATTTCTTTGAACCAATCACAATCGTCCTGGGTGGGGCTAAGCCCCGGATGCAGCGACCGTGCCCCTGCAGAATGAACAGCAGAGATAGCGAAAGGGGAGGGACAAAGCCCGACCTCCAGCGTGCGTGTCTCAGCACTGTACACCAGGTAAGACAGACCGGTCTAGGGTTAGTACAAAATGTGTCTTTATGTGCAGCTTTAAACAGAGTAAAACATTTTTTGTTGTCCATGTGGACCGGTTAGTGGAGGAGAGAACGGTTCACTGTACGACGTCTTTTTAGTTCACTAGTAAAAATGAATTAAAGCCGTGGATCTTCAGTCTAATGCCATTTCTACAGGTGATGTATATACAGTATGTGGTGTAACAGCCATTATTGAAGCTATTCACATTAAATATGCATTTCCTCCAAATTCAGCCTGACCTGTGTTACGTCTTCGAAAACGGTGATCTCCACTAGCAGTTCTGTCAGTTTGTAAAGGTGATGTGATGTTCAGCAGGGGAAAAGAGGTTCAGATTGTTGTGTCATTGCTGCCTCTTTTTTTTTCTGTGAGGAAACTTTGTAAAGTCACTACAGTCTAAAGAAAAAACAAAAAAAAGAGTGTCTTACTCAATTTATTGAATATTAATGTTAAATTCATTCAAACGGCTCCGAATGAAGCGGACGTACCGACTGACTGGAAGAGACTTGAGATCTCAGCAGCAGGCAGGCAGCTGACTGGCCTGCAGCTCTGAGTGTGTGTGTGTGTGTGTGTGTGTGTGTGTGTGTGTGTGTGTGTGTGCGCGCAAATGTGTGTGTTTCAGTTAAGTCCATCTGTTGTTGTGCGTCAGCCCGAGGCAACGGCACGAGAGACAGAGCGAGAGAAAGGGAAAAAAAGAATGACGGGAAGAAAAGATACACAAGTGGAGAAATGAAGTGTGTGTGTGTGTGCGCGTCTTGGTCCTCAGGCGGTGCTGTCTGTGTGTCTCTGCGGATCCCAGATGGAGCCAGAACTCAACAGAACACATTAGTCCACTTGGCGTGATCACACACACACACACACACTCAGATATTCAGTGTAATTCTCCTGACAATCGGATCACCTGAGCCGCCGCTCGCCCTGCTGCAGCAAGATTTCTGGCTCCACTGGAACAGTCAAGTGAATTTCTACGGAAGCCCAGAGAGGCCCCTTATCGCTTTATTAGGCATCACAACTTCAGGATTGAAAAGAACGAGCAAGGAAAAACCCAAATCCCAGGCTGAGATGGAGTTTTTGCAGCAAGTGAAGGAGCTCGAGTAGCTCTGGGTTTCATTTGCAAGCTAGGAGAAATGAGGGAAAGTAAAAAAAGGAACGAAAGATTGGAAGATTTGAAAGCTCTCCTGGATCAGTCATTTCCCAAGACGTTAGATTTGGACTAATTTGCTCGGAAACTTGACATTATCAGTTGAATGGCCTCCAGTTGGTGCTTCCGCAAACCGAGCTCTCCAACTGAACTTCTTTACATTTAGGAGGAACAGGACAGAAGTTTAAACATAGCTTAGTCTGAGCCAAGTGGAGAGTTGGAAGTATATTCATTGTTACTATATTGAGTCTTAAATACTGTACAAATAAATACATTAATTAATACATTTGAGGTACTTTACTTAAGTATTTTCATTTTAAGCTACTTCATGATTTTACTCCACTTCAACTCTGAAGTAAATATTGTACTTTTTACACTACTACATTTGTCTGACAGCTTTAGTTTTTTTTTCTTCCGCTGAACATTCCTCCACAGCGCTGCGGAGGAGGGTCTGCTAGTCCACACAGCATTCCGGGATGGGAGAAAAACGTGCTCTGGTTTATTGGCATTTCTTTAAACCAATCACAATCGTCTTGGGGACGGGGCTAAGCGCCGGAAGGAGCCACGGTGCCGCTGCAAAACAGCCTCGGGAAGGAACTTGTTTTGGTGGAACGTGTGTACGTTCAAAAGTTGTTTTAGTCGTGCAGAAACAGAAAACTCTGATTGGACAGATAGTCTAGCTAGCTGTCTGGATTTACCCTGCAGAGATCTGAGGAGCAGTTAACCATAGTCCTCATAACACAAAAAAAGTGGAAGGTAACGGACATCCGGCCGAAAGAATATTGATGTGTAGTAATCTTCACCTTAGTAAAAAAAAAAAACATTCAAGTACCACAATAGCAACTGCTCACTGGATTGTTTTTTTCAATTATCGCTGCATACTAAAAGAGGTGCCATCAGAACAACAGCTGCTTCACACGTAGCATATATGCTCTTTTTTTAACCCGTTGGTTTTGGGTCTCTTAATTGCCGTCTTTCTGTCCCAACTGCTGCAGGTGAAACGTGACTTCCTGTGAAAATGTCATTACAGTCGACTGTTGTCGTAGAGCAAGAAGAGAAGGTGATGCTGAACGAAGTGCTCAGTTTAGTGTGAAACAAGTGATTAAATGTGTTGCCTCGATGTAGTCAAACATACGATCAAACTTAAGAGGTTTTGTTGTTTCTTTTTAGTCCCAACTTTTTTTTCATTTGCAGCCTCTGAAAAACATTTCTCATTAAATTGGAAGTTTTTGCTTTTCTGGCAATTTTAATTTACAGACAGAGATATTACAAGAAATGAGGATGAGTCATGCAACAAAGTCCCCAGCTGGACTTGTGAACTCAACAAGACCAAAGAAGAAGACCACCACCGAAACACAGTATATCTCTTAACGTTGACAAAAACCTGGTCACCTGTCAAAACTATTGATCAGATTTTGTATCTTTTTGCAATCTGGAGCCCATTTTCAGCTGGTGTTATCATGTGGTCTGTATCTGGATATCATTATCTTGAAGAAACAACAACATATTAATGCCAGGTTTGAATGCAGACCACATCTAGAGGTTCAACTTTAAACTCCACCTTGAAAGATCAATTCAGTTCCCGTCATTGTCACTTTTTTGATGTAAAGGCGAGAAACTTTACAAGACAGTTTTCAGCCCACTCTGACATCTCGACCCAGGCAGCATGCCTTTTATGAACACATGTCTCTAGCTCGCACCTCAAAACACTCAACATCACAGTTGGTCACTATCTTCAAGGATAATATGTCCTTTGAATATCTAACTGATGCTTGGGGCAAGGAAATTGGCTCTGAAACATCTCTTGAGCTTTAGAAAAAAAAAAAAAGCGCTTAGTAGAATTAAGGATTGTTCTGTCAATGCAAGACATTCAATTTAAAACTATGCACCGTATACACTATTCAAAAGGTCAAGCTGAATAAAATCTACCCTTCCGTTTCCCCTAAATGTGACAAATGTGAGTCGGAGGACGGGACTTAACTCTTCTGGTCATGCCCCTAAGGCCATAAGTTCTGGGAGGAGATATTTCAATGGTAAAGGGTAATACTTGGAAAGTAATACTTGGGAAAATTACACTCAAGGGTGTCCTGACTGTAATTTTGCAATACTGGGCTGTTCTGAATACTACTTTCAACTGGCGCTCGTGTTTGACATGGTTGCGGGGTTATTTTGAGGAAATGGTAATCTTCATCCCCTCCTCGTTACTAGTACTTGGTACTCTATTTCTAAAAGGCCTTTACACACCGGGGGCGTGACGAATAAACGGCATGAAAACCTAAATAATATTTCACATCAAATCTATTGAGGCTGGCAGCGATGCAAATTAGGGACAGTTAAAATGACAGAATAAAAGGTTAGAAAATTGGCACCAGCTACCACGGACAGTTCCAGACATATTTCAGGAACACTGAGGTACTTCTGGAGATACTGCTAAAGTGTGTGAGAGAGAGAGAGAGCGAGTGAGAGTGAGAGAGAGAGACACTTTGGACCTCAGACAGGATTGTGGACCAAAGAGTCAGACAGACGGATAGACATCTTCGTCTCTTAATGGGACAGAAAACGAAATCATTCTTTTTTAATGAATGCCTTTATTGTCATTGCATGTTTAAATACAACAACCTTTTTCTGTCTCTCAAACACACACTCACATACTTATTATCTTCATCCGTCTGTACAGGGCAGTTTTCCCTCTGTCCCTTTAAATCTGCATCTCAGCTCATCATTTCTCTCTCTCAGGAGAGCTCGATGCCCTGCTTGACAACAGATGGAGCCCTGAGGCACTGGGACCACACACACAGACACACACACACACACACACACACACACGCACGCACACACACGCACACAGCTGGCAGCAGTGGGATGGGGTAGGAGGCAAGCTGTGGTAAAGACTGATGTCAACATCAGTATGAATGCACACACACACTCACAGAGAGAGCCCGTGGTTATGTGGATATATGTAGATGAACAGGGGTGAACACACACACAGCAGATTTATAGTGGAGGAAAGCACTCAGTCTCTGCTGACACACAAACACACAGAGTCTCCAACACAGACAGAAAAACAGGAAATATTGGACTAGATTTAAAACAGAAAATCAAATCAAAAGACTGATTCACACAGAGGAAGTTTGCTCTCTTTGCATTTATGTATTTACCACAGTTCACACTTGAATTTGGAGCAAATTTGAAGGTACTTCATAGTCACATACACATAGCGAAATTCATTCTCTGCATTTAACCCATCACTCAATGGAGCAGTGGGCAGACATTTATAGTACCTGGGGACCAACTCCAGATCTGAGCCAGTGTCTTGATTAAGGGCACTGACTAGAGTACATGTTTTTTGACTAATTTGAGTTACAGAAGTTCAAAAACACTGAGCTGGGAGGGCATTTGGGGATTTTGGGACCACTGTTTGGCACAATATCAGTGTTTTCCTCTGGTGACTCCATCCATCCATTTGAGTCTAACTCCTGCTCAGCAGCACGTAGAGTCACAGACTTCTTTTCTCCCCATCAGCTTTCTTAATCGAATCCTGGTGGATCACCAAGCAAACCAAGGCATGCTGGGAGATGTAGTCCCTCCTGTGTGCCCTGGGTCTGTCCTAACAACAAGTCAGAGGATCACTGAGACTGGCTGATAAACTGACCGCCTTTAATCTTCCAATCCTGAATAAGATGGTGAGATACCATCAGTCTGACACATGGGGAGGCTGCTTTATCTTCACCTTCAAGCAGTGGCGGAACGTAACTAAGTACATGTACTCAAGTACTGTACTTAAGTACACATTTGAGATACTTGTACTTTACTTGAGTCTTTTCTTTTCATTGCACTTACTTATACTCGGATACATTTCAGAGAGAAATATTGTACTTTTTACTCCAATATATTATGACATTTTTAGTTACAAGTTACTCCACAAATTAAGATTGTTTTACACACAAAACCCATGTAGTTTATAAAACGTGTTAAATGTTTTATTATAAATTAAACTACCCAACAATATACAGGCCTTCAAGTCCAGCTGAAATGATTAGACCATTAAACATTTAGTGGATTGACAGAACTGTTGGATCGTTTCCAGTTTCTAAAATGTGGGGGATTTTCTGCATTGTGTACTTTTACTTAAAGCTACTGTACATTGTGTAAGAATTTTTCCCATCTAGCGGTGGAATTGTATATGACAACCAACTGAATATTACTTCCTTCCTTAGCCCTTCCCATTCCAAGCGTGTTTTAACTACGGTGGCTGAACCGGAAATGAGCTCTTAGTCTCCATCGTTTACGATTACGCAACTGTCTTTTTGCTTTGCCTGTCGCGTTGTCGTTTTAATTCTCTTTTTCGCTTCCCCGGCGAGTAATCTCCCCCTGGCATTTGTCACAGAGCCACTGAGTGTAAGAGGGCCAAAGGCAGAGGTACGTCCCTCTTTGGCTAATGTATTTTAAAGATGGAGGTGCAACATGCCAGGCGTCATTTGAGCAACTCGCCCGTATGTATTCTGAATGATTCTGAATGTCAGATTCTATGCTTACTAGAATACTTTGATTAGTTGGAGGAAGTAATTACACATGAATGAGCACATATTTGTGAAAGAACAAAGTTTTTTTTGCTAAGAATCAACTCAAAAGATTACACAATGTAGGTTATACTTTATGTACATTTTCCTGATGATACTTACATATTTCTACCTAAGTAACATTTTCAATGCAGGACTTTTACTGTAAGAGTATTTTTACAGTGTGATATTAGTAATTTTACTTAAAGGAGTACGCCACCGTTTGTTGAAATAGGGCTTATCACGGTCTACCCTGGCTGTAGATAGGTGGGCCAATGCATTTTTTGTCTCAGTGCAAGTAATTAGGTTGTTTTTTTGTCTTTTGTTGGCTCACTTTTACTCACAACATGCTAACCGGCAACATAGGATTCCATTCACTACGCTAAGCTAACTAGCGGCGGCGCTGCCAGTGTTGCACCGGACTAAAACAATGCATGCACAGAAAATGCGTTGGCCCACCTACCTACAGCTAGGGGAGACCGTGATAAGCCCTGTTTCAACAAACGGTGGCGTATCCCTTTAAGTAAAGGATCTGAATACTTCCTTCCACCACTACCTTTAAGACACCTTCAAGGAAGTCCATCACGGACGATCACCTGAACGTTTAACACCACCTCCCTGTCCGAGAAAAGCCCTGCAGCATCTGTACGTCCCTACATGCTCAAATGTGGGGGCTTTGTTTGAAAGTAAAATACGATTTAGTGTAACTTTTAAGAACCCAGGGATCATTGTACATGCTGTTATTCTCTCACACCTTGATTCATGCAAAAATCTATTAACTGACTTTACAGAACTCAGCTGCCAGGCTTGCAGAACCATGAGGCTCGTCCATGTCACGCCTGTTTTATCCTCCTAACAATATGTTTTAGAATTGATTTTAACATCTTATTTATTACTGGTATTGCTCTTCTAGGCCTTGCACCTTGCTATATTTTGGACCGTACAAGTTTGAAAGTAGCTCTAGATCTTCAGGCAGATGTCTCTCTGTTCCCGAGTCACAAACTGAACCAGAGTGGACAGTCTTCACAGTCAGGGCCCCAAGGCTCTGGAACAACCTGCCCGAGGCAAAAAGGCTGGCTAAGGAAGACCATCTTTGAAATCTCCACTTAAAACATTTTTTTTTTTTATCAGAGAGCTTATCCTGATTTTTTTGGGGCTTTTCCCTTTATTTAGACAATGACAGTGGATAGACATGAAAGGGGGAGAGAGATGGGGGATGACACGCAGCAAAGGGCAGCAGGTTGGATTTGAACCCAAACCACTGCAGGACTCCACGAACATGGGCCTAACGCTCTCACTGGGTGAGCTAGAGACCTTAAGTTTGGTTTTGTTGTTTTGCTGTATAATATAATGATTTATAATTCATTTGATTTTAATTTGCTGCCCTCTGTGAATCTACTTTGTAACCTGGGTTTTGAAAAGCTCTATAAATAAGGAATATTACAAGAGCACCACAGACAGTCTCCTAACCATTTGCGTCACGGTATTGTTGGAGTGCAAAGCTTTAACCCCAGAGATACTGTGGCAGAAAAAGTTGAAAATATCTATATTGGCCATCTGCCACTAATGCAGATGGTCGGCGTACTGGATGACCAATCAGGAGCTGCCTCTGTAGGGCTTGACATTAACTTTTTGAGGCACTTGTCCTTCGGACAAGTACATTTACGTTTCACTTGTCCATGAACAAAAGTCACTTGTCCGGGTAAAGATTCATCATTTTATAATTTCTTTTGTGTTTTGCTAATGCAGAATTTGAAGAAACCATTGAAAGCATCCAAACACTATCAACATTAATACACTTCAGTTTAAACGGTAGAAAAAAATGTGTCCCAAGAATAGATTTCCCCTTCAACAAGAAAAAAGCATCTCCAGACTCATAATACAAAATTATACTTTGCACGCCGGTGAGCAGAAGTTAATATATTGAGATTCTAAGTGAATATTTTAAAGTTTCTCATTACTTTCAGATTCCTAGTCAATATTCTAAGTTACTATGTCAATATATTGAGATATTCTGAGTTACTAAGTCAATATATTGAGATACTGAACCAATATGTTGAGTTACTAAGTCAATATATTACGACACTAAGCCAATATATTGAGATTAAGTCAATATTTTATAGTTTCTCATTACTTTGATATTCTTTGTTTATATTCTGAGATACTGAGTCAATATATTGGGATACTAATTCAATATTTTGACCAGAGGTAGTGGTGACTTGAACTTATACTATATCTAAAATAATTTTGTAGACATAACAATGGATTTTGCCTCTAAATGTTGGTGTCAGCGTGTTTTTTTTTTGTTTTTTTTCTACAATTTCACTTACCAAGGGATCCTTTAAAAAGGTGTAGCTACTTTACAGTTGATTATTAACTGATATTTAATCCGCTACAAACGAGTAGCGGAGCAGCTAGTAACGTTACGAGACAGAGAGCCGTCAAGAGTCAAATTAACTTCATGCTTCATCCGCACAAAGCACACTTCTATCGCCACGAGTGACAGCTTTATTCGGCTCGTTTTCTGTGAAAGATGTGGGGACGGGGTAACGTTAAAGCGTAGTTAGCATGCTAACGTTAGCTAACTAACACCGGCTGCCTGGCTTGCTGGTTCCGCGGTGCTTTCTTGCTGTATCGCTTACAGAGAAGGAGCTGAACAGTGGGCTGGGTCTAACGTCAGCGGTCCGCTCTCCCGCTGCTGCTGGGTCTAACGTTAGTTAATGTATTTGTTTCAAATCGGTAAAGTAAAATCTGTAACATAAACGGAATGAGTGGCACATAATAACGTATATAATGCTTCATCCACACAAAGCACATTGCTATCGCCACGAGTGACTTCTGTTTTCAGCTTGTTTTCTGTGAACGATGTGGCGAGGAGGTAACGTTAAGGTGGAGTTAGCAAGCTAACACCGGCTAGCTCGCCGTGCTTTCATGCTGCTTCGCTTTCGGAGAATGCGCTGAACAGCGGGCTGGGTCTAACGTTAGCGGCCCGCCGACCCGCTGCCCGGGATTGTGGGGTAAAATATGTATTTGTTTCAATTCTGTAACATTGACGAAATGAGTGGCATTTTGTTTTGTTTGAGTTTTAACTTGTCTAGTGGGGCAAGTAAATTTCTCTTCCACTTGTCCTACAAAAAATCCACTTGTCCCGGACAAGCGGACAAGCCTTAATGTCGCGCCCTGCTCTGGCTCGTATATTATTGACACTTTTGGCTGGGTTTTGGGAATGTCGACACGGGTTGACTTGTAGTGAGAATCAGCTCCAGTTAGTAGTACCCAGCTAAGCTTTGGGCAAATGTTGACACCTGGAATTAGACCAGCATACTGATTCTGGTGAGTCATCTATCACGAATCTGGCAGGAGTCCAACAGCCAGGTGTGCCAGGTTTACTGAAGGGCATGTTTAGCAAAGAAATGTTTGCTACCTGGGTCTGAAGCATCTTTAACAGTAGCACCAGGGTCTGTAGTGGTTTTCAGAACATTTGGACCAGTAGAACCCAATTATCTGATAATATATGTCTCCAGACTACTACACTCCTCAAACACACTGTTCAAACACATAGATTGGCCTGATGATGGCGCTAAATGAAACATTAAGGGATCACCTGTGATTACAATTCATCGAGAGGGGAACATAAATGTCAGTACCAAAATGTTATGGCAATCGATCCTACAGTTGTCACAAAAAAAAACAGAATAGGTCAAATTTACATAAGCTGATGGCAGTATGGGATTTATCCATTGTGGACCATGAACATTAAATGCAATCCATCTAAAAGTTCTTGACATATTTCAATCTGAACGGACTGAAAGACATTGCCATCCCTATAGCCGCTAGCATGGCTAGAAAAGACAATTCTCTAAGAATTAGTGGGCTCCTTAGGATATTATTTTCCTCTTCCACATTCCATTTATTGTACCAACTATGCATCTGCGTTTGTAGGGCTCGGTTCTAACTGGCTGTGTTGGTATAGCAGAACATATATGTTGCCAAAAATGACATCTAACCGTTTCTACACCTGTGGTGTATACCTGCAACATTTTCTACCCGTCTTATTGAATATGAGTTTTTTTGACTGTAATCGCTACACCAAATCGTAAATGCAAGTTAGTCTGGAACCTCTCAGTTAATTTTCAATTTCTAAAAGGGGCATTATCAAAGGCCATAGACCATAATGCCTCTGGATGCAGTTGGTTTTCAAAAATGCCACGCTCCTTTTTACTATGCTCGGTTTATGATGGCCTAAGTGTCGTGGCGCCCCGGGTGAGCAAGCCAAAAAAAACATTATCAAGTATTTTGCATAAACCGCGAAGGCTCTGTAAGTTGTTTGTCATCGTCTCAAAAGAGTCTGACCGGCTGGAAGTCTATCTGAATCGTAAGGGGGAGGAGATGCATCTGCCAGAGAAAATCATCTGGTTCCCAAGCTAGCTGTATTGCTCAGAGTCTAGTCTGGATCAAGGACCTTCATTTCCAGGATAATCACAGAATCCTCCGGCGCTGTATGTTGCCATTATCTAACTCTGTTCTCTTCAGGAAACAACAACAAACTTTGAGCTAGCAAGCTACATGCTGAAAAGTTTTTAAAGAAAATTTGGATGGTACAACAAGGCAGGCCTGCTTGGTTCTTTTGGGGAACGATTGTATATCTTTACAAAGCGTACGTTAACGGTATTTACTCTCTAACTGGGACGTTTTGGGACAGATTGGTTTGGGATCGGTATAGATGAAGTACACACGTGGACACACTGGTAAGACCATGTATCTAGCTAATTTAAATAGCTCACGTTATTGTATTGTGTGAACAGTAACCTTCATTTAATATTGTATGTGGCGTTTTCTTTTGCAGGCTGCAAATATTCCACCAAAACAAGTTCCTTCCCGAGACTATTTTGCAGAGGCACGGTCTCTGCTGCTGGAGCTTAGCTACGCCCAAGACAATCGTGATTGGTTTAAAGAAATGCAAACAACCCAGAATGTTTTTTTTCCCCATCCTATCCCAGAATGCATCTGTGGTGTAGCTAGTCCTTACTCCACAGCGCTGTAGAGATAGGTCTGGCAATGCGAGACTACTCAGAGTGTTATGTAGTATGTTCTATGCTGGGAAATGCTGTATTGTTTTGTTACAGCATGAATATTTTGTTCCATTACATCATTGGAACAAATTGTATCTCCAGTGTAAGAGACATTCACATTCTCAGACAATTTGAGGGATCAAGTTTCTAGACTCCCAACTCTAGCAGGCTCCGAACACAAATTAAAACCCTTTGGAAGATGTCAACACTTCCCTGTAATCCAGTTAAAGCCAGGCCTTTTCTGAGTTCTTGACAAGTTGACATACAAGGTTTTCACCTGACATCTTTGGTGCCACCTAGTCAGGCCGACAGCATGTGACATCACCTTTAGCTCATCATGAAACGGCCTTTTAATGCTAACATCAGTGTTAAGGACAGTAAGGGAAGTAAATGTCAAACCTAATCTGAGCGGAGGGAAATAAACAGGAGGCTTTGACTGAAAGTGAATTTCTAATGTGATTAATATATGTGGACAGGAAGGAAGTGTCTTGACATATATAATACAGAGCCACAGCGATCATATTAGCTCGTTTGGGCGTGGAGAGGAAAAAAGGAAATGTACCGCTGTCACACAGCTAATTAATTCTGGCAGGACAGAAGTGTAAAACACAAACAATTATGAAGACAGAAGAAGAAGGACGACAACGACGACAGGGAAAGAGAGAGGAAAGAAGGGAGTATAAACACCAAACAGGGTCACACAGAACTGTACAATCATTTTTTGGGAGGCAGAACTACTGCTGAGAGGCTGAAAGCTTAACAGCATGAACCAAAACCTGTAGCCCAGAAAGAAAGAACAAATATCCCAATGTTGCACTAAATACTCTAAAGTCGAATAGGAACCTGGATGAAGGATCCACCAATAATCGCAAAGTGAGGATGCTGATAGCTCCTTTTGGCTGCAGGTACTTTTTCCAGAACCCTTTTTCAAGAACTCAGCAGCTGGACCTCCATTTTAAATGCAGGATCTTTAAGTTTTCAATCCTGCCCCCCGCCCCCAAAAAAGTTTGATAGGAACAGGAACCATCAGGGAGGAGTTCCCAGTTCTGAACGTCACTAGCTGGTCAAACACAGGCCTTAAAACTACTTCATTTTGCATCCAACATTCATTCATGTTGCAAACTAACATTGGTTATTGTACCTAAAGCCCCTTTCACACATGCGCTGCACCCCTGAACTTATCTAGACATTACCCAGAGGAGCTGTATGCAAGTACGCAAATGTCCGAATCAGTTGAACTGAACATTAAACAGACTTTACCCTGCCAGCTCCCTAGTACAAAGTCTATGTAATGTCCGATTGAGCCCATGTGTGAATGAAGCAAGTTATTCTTTGGAGAATTTACCGCCAGCGAATGGGCGTGTTGATGACTTTTCTATATTGCGGCTGCTGTGAAATGGAAAGAAAACCGCCGAGGGTGAAGAGAATATCTAACTGGAGTGATGACAAGATTCGGGAACTTCTGTCAGTAAGAGCAGACACCAAAATTCAAGGACACATTCAAGGAAGGGCAAGAAACTTTTGGTTTCAAGTGCCATTTTGACTACTTTCAATACTTTAACTTCAGTTCTCAGTTGAATTCATTCATGTGCACCATCAGCTGTTACTACCATACAAATCTATTTTGAATTTGCCCTATTGCTGAAATGTGCTATATAAATAAAGCTGCCTTGCCTTGAAAAGCATCAATAACCAGCTACCTCATGAGTCTAACAATAAGCAGGGACAGAGTTGGCATTGGGTTTCAGTACAACAAGGTGCAGTCCTTACTTTGATGCCTATATTTTGAGTTTAAACATCTTTCTAAAGAATAATTTTTTCGCTGAACTCATTAAGCTAAAACACTCAAAAGCACCAATGTATAAAAGCTAAACGTCCATGCAAGAACTGATTGAGAGTCAATTCCCAGAGCTAATCTCACTGTGCATCCCCCAGACACACAGGAAGAAAAGGAGGACAGAGTGTTTTCTTTCCCTGATAGGAGTACAAATTGATGAACCCAACAGTAATTGTACGAAGGACAAAGAGTTGGCTGACTTCCCAAAAAGAAGGGCAGTCAGGGAAGGGGGAGCCATTTTCTCTTGTCTAATTTGGATTAGCAGGGAGATAAAAGTGAGAGCTGACAGGAAGTCAAACATCAGAGGAAACAAATGACGTCAAAAGGAAGAAGAAGCCTTCAGCAGCCTTACCTAGCTTGGGCAGTGAGTACTGAACTTTGAAGTAGTCCTGGTAAAATCCCAGAAGCCTCTTGGTGATGTGGAGAGCATAGTCCCCTGCTCCGCTAGAAATTGCGTCTGGCCGAGCGTACAAGCGGATCTAAAAACAAAGCCATAGAAAAAGAGAATTTTATTAGAGATGGATCTAAAAATAAAATACAGAGAGGGGAAATGGAATTAGTGTATGGCTCAGCCCTGCAGAGAACAAATTGGAGTTGAGCAAGGCTTTTATACAGAGAGAGAAATGAAATTTGGCAGAGTTTAATATCAAATCTACAAGGAGACAAACAGAACCGGGCTGATTATTTCAGAGGAAATAATGCAATCATTTATTAAAAGATAATTTTTTGTGGGCATTTTTAGACCTTTATTTTCACAGGACGGATAAAGAATTGAAAGGAGAGAGAGGGGGGAATGACATGCAGCAAAGGGCAGGTTGGAGTCGACCCTGCAGCTGCTGCGTCGAGGCACAAACCTCTATATATGTGCGCCTGCTCTACCAACTGAGCTAACCCAGCCATGAAATAATGCAATCATGTTGAGTTTAGGTTAAAATCTGCAGAGACACGGAAATTAAATTTGAGGGTTTTTTTTGTCTAAATGTCCACATAGTCCAAGAAATGGAACCAGGCCAGAGTTAGGCAGGTCAGGACTACAGGAAGGATAAGTGGATCAGGCCCAGCTCATGTTCAGCTCCCCAGACAAAATAATGGAGTCAGGTTGAGTTTTGGTTCAAATCTACAGGAATAAAAATTGATTTACAGCTGCAAGCAGGTGCTTTAGGTGGATAATAAGTTTTCACAGTTAAAAGTTAAAAAAAAAAAAAAAAAAAAAAAAAAAAAAAAAAAAAAAGGTATTTGGTAACCCTCCGTTCAATGTTTTTTTCCACTGCCACCTCAATTTCTTTCAATACTTCGGTTTCCAGTGCCACGTCAGCGTCTTTCAAGGCTTCTGTTTCTACTGTTGCTGCTTTTGTTTTGCTAAAATATTTATACTGATGGAACAATTGTCCTGTTTTTGTTTTATTTGCCATTTAGTTTTATGTTACTCCATTGTTTTTCAAAAAATTTCTGATCAGCCATTATATCAGTCCTTCCAGAAAAATCCAGAGTTTTTTTGTGATTGTTGCGGGCAAAAATCAGTTTTTCATATTTCATTTTTTTATTTGTTTATATTTATTTTATGCAATGAAATTGCGGGAACTTGCAAAAACTGCGGTTTGATGAAAAAGAAAAAAAAAAGTGATTCCCCAACACCCTGCTTTTTGATGATGTTCACGGCGCGTAATTACGTCACTTCATAACTTCACAACGTCACTTCATAATGTTCCCATGGCAACAGGGGAAAATGGCTGCTCTTGTGTGAAGTAAACAACATTTTTCAACTTTCTGCTAAGATATATGTGACTTTTTTTTGCAACGAAAATGCGGGGGTTATGAAATCATGCAAGCCCCGCATATTTTGCGTGGAAAAAATGATGCATTGAATTATGTGATCGCATAATCGCGTTTTTCTGGAGGGACTGGTATATACAGTATGTTCCTATGTGTGTTCAATTGGTTGGGTCAGTGTAGTCGGCTCAGCTTTATTCAGTTTGTTACGTTTTTATAGCCTGAGTGAAGTTCTGTTTAGTTGACCTTTTTAACGGGGGCTGATCTTACTGCATATTTTCTAAATTGTTTGATTTTTGGCTTAATTAAAAGCTTCTTTCTGAAATTCCACCTGGCACTCCTCGTGTATGTCAGCTCAGTCTCTTAAAAAGGACTGAGACCTGCACTGTAGCTTCATTAGTTTAGAGTAGTGCATGTGTCATGCAAGGGAAGAGTTTTCATGTGGTTTATTTCCGGTTTATTGCAAATCCACACTCCACAAATGAAGTTGCTGACCTTCATGCATATTTTAAAAAGTTTATTTAACATGTTTTAGTGCATGAAAATAAGTTTAATTTTGAGTTAACCTTAAATATACAGTACATCAGTACACATGAGCTGTTCTGCCAAACACCAATCAATAATCAATACAGTCACAGGACTGCAGTGACTTCGCTGGTGACCTCATTGAAAGACCGACATGCTGTGTGTGTGTGTGTGTGTGTGTGTGTGTGTGTGTGTGTGTGTGTGTGTGTGTGTGTGTCCAGTTGGTGGGATGTCCAGGAGATTAAAAAACATTTCTGTGGGTTTCAGACCCCTTCTATAATTTGGTAGAGGATCTGTGGGGATAATAAAGGTCCATTTCATCTTTAGCTATCTTAATACATCACTTCACCCTCTTCTCTGTCACACTGAATCACTCCATCAGGCTAAACCATTACAAAAAGCTACTGGACATATGCAAAGTGTTAGTTCCCATCACAACAGAACAAAATAAGGACACTTTAAACTATGCAATATATATGCAAATATAAGAGTCTGCAGCTATGCTAGCATTTCTGTGAGGCTCATGGGAATGTCTTTAGTCCTGCAAGCTATTTGGTCATAAACCAAAGTATAGGATACCATAAAATGTTGACCTGATGATGGCGCTAGATGAAATGTCAGAGGATCACCAAAGTTATCACAGTTCATTCTGAGGGAAACATAAATGTGTGGTCTAAACTTCAAGAATCCATCCAATCGACATCGAGACATTTCACCAGAAATCACAAATATCAACCTCATGGTGGCGCTAGAATAAAAAAACCTGAGCATCACCAAAGTCAGTAGATTCCTCTGAGGATCGTGAAGGTTTGTATGAAATTCCATGGCAATCCATCCTATATACTTGTCGAGATTTTTGGACCAACTGACAGACTGGCATTCCAATATGTAGAGCAAAGACTTCAATCAGGAAAAAAAGAAAGAAACTGAGTCCTAAAACAACATTTAAATGTTGGTTGTAAACATGTTATAGAGGCTGTGTTTGTAGAGAACAGACAGAGGCAGGGAAACCTGCTGCTGTGAGATGTTCACGGTTAACCTTCAGAAAACACACCAGTGTCCGTATGTGAAACCTTTGCAACATCCGTGCAAATAAAAAAGGGAAAACTTCTCGTGATTGTGCAACTCCTGTCAAAAGCGTTTCACTTCAGTGACTACCAAGTGATTCTTTAAACTGAAGTGTGTGATGGCTACGGACATTTCTGTTACCCGTTTGTTCATTTCGGTTGCCTGTATTATTGGTTTCTGTACGTTTCCTGTGTTTGTATGTTTTTCTGTAGTTTTCTGTTCCTGTCTTGTAATGTTTCCCGTTTTTGTTGGTTGTTCTGAATTGTATAGGTTTTGGTTGATTCCGGTGTTCTCTGTTCTCCCTTGTGTTGTCTCGTGTTGTGTCAAGTTTCTGTGTTGATTTCAAGTTTTGTCTGTTTTTCCCCCGTTTCATTTTGATAGTCTGGTTTTCTGTCTTGTCCAGTTTACTTCCTGTGTTTTCCCGCCTTTGTTGATTGTCCTGCCCCGCCTTAATGTGTTTCACCTGATGTTACCACCTGTTCCTAGTTTGCTCCCTACCTCATGTGTTTAGCCTCTGTGTTCCCTTTGTCTCTTGTTAGATTGTCTTGTGTTGCTTCCCTGTGCCTTGTGTCTGTTCTTGCATGTGTCAATTTGCTCCTGCCTGTGTTTTGCCCGTCAGTTTGTTATTTTGTGAGTTTTCCAGTCTCTGTACTGCCGTTTTTGGTTATATTATTCAACCATCTCCTGCCTGCCTGCCTGCCTCTGCATTTGGGTCCTCTTTCTTCCCCCACTCACCACAACAAAGTGATTCTTTCAGGCTGACAGACACACAGACATTTGCTCCATCTGAGTCAATCTTCTTTTTTCAAAATGAAAACTAATTTGGCAAGTTTGGACAAAAAAAAAAAGAACTGCCGTCTGACCCAATAGAGATCCAACGTCATAACATATTTTCCAACTGCACACAGAGATATCTAAAGCATCGGTTCATTGTTCTGTAAGAAAGAATTGAAACATGAATTGATTAGAATTGCTTAATATTGATAAACATTGATTCAGCTAGTCTTACAATCTGACCTGTAGCGAGGGCGACGAAGAGGAACAGTCAGCAGTCCCGAGAATCATCAGTATTCATTCACTGAGAAGGAAAAATAATCACTGGCTGCCTACAGTGTGCATCACACCATTTGTGCCTTCTGTGTTTGTGTAAAGAAGAATTTATAGAGCATTTAGAGGTTACAGAGGTTAGTTTCTTTCTATTTTTAATTGGATTATGCATTGGAGAGTTCCCAGATTAAGCCCCTCTGAGGTTGTTTTTGCATCGCTCCATCACATATGCACATGCACCTCCACACAAATACGTTTAAAACAAGAACTATGATTGGTCAGCTTGGTTTTTTTTCGCCCATTGGTGTCCGATGCCGACTCGGTCATCATTAAGTAACCACTGCTGTCTATCACAGTGAATGAAAGGATGTAAACATGGCAATTCCACAGCAGTAGCCTTTTCACCCACCGCCTACAATATGACATCTTTTATCTCGTGCAAATATATTTACTTACGTGTACTTTTACTTGTTACTGTAGTAGAGTAAGAAGTATAAAGTAGCATAAAATGGAAATATTTAAAAAAGGTATAATATGCAATGCCTTCCTCAAAAAACAATGTTTAAACTAATACAAAAGTAATCCCTCTCAGTCATCACTTATGACCAGACCTGAACAGAATCTGCAGTTTATTGTTTGTACAGTTTTTTTTCAGCGGTGATCCAGAATCTGCGGAATCTGCTTGGCGGGGAGAGGTCTTTATTCGTTTCAAAATCTGTGAAAAATGCTGCAGGATTCTGTAGAAAGCGCGGATTCTGTGTGGCCCTTCTTACGACCCACTAGAAGTGTTTGGTGGTGTCTGCATACACCCTGCCCCTCTGCCTCGATTCTGTCTTTTAGTGGTTATTTTTGTGAGTGCAGGACGTTTATGGGCATCAACAAAGGGCCTTTTTTTCAAATTTTAAATCATTTGAAAATTGAACCCAAAGTATTATATACCCCAATATCAAAAATCTGCCTCAGGGACCTTTATAATCTGTATAGAAGGCGACACCCACTGTCCTCAGAGCCTCGATTAAGATAAAGAAAAATACCAACATAATAAGATTTCAGTATATAGACAATCCAAATCTCTCTCTCTCTCTCTCTCTCACATATATGAAGAAAAAAGGAACTAGCAGGATGTCAAACAGTTTCCAGGTGTCGCCAAACAGCTAGAGCCTGAGCCACACTACCTCCTCTCCACCATGACAGATCTGTTTTTATATGAGCTGTAAATCTCCTGGAATAATTCCGTGCTTTGTTTGTGTGACAGTTCATCAGTCTGACCCATTAACTACACACAAACGCTGTCAGCTGACGGGCGGTGGTGATGTCACTGATCAATACGCATGCATCAGCTGCAGTGAATGAAAAAATAATCTGCCTGGACATAGCTACAACTGCTACTCTGTGTGTGTGTGTGATGGTTTTACTGTCAGAGAGAGTAACCACCTTACTGTCAACTGAAGGACAACAGAGAACAACTATCAAACACAGCACACACACACACACACACACACAGATCAAAGACATGCTCACAGGCACAAACAGTGAAATACACACATCTTTTTCACATTGGCTTCTGTACAGTCAATATACACTGTAAATCATGTTCTATATGTATCAGCACATCTGTCATTTTAAAGCTCCTGTTAAACTGCACAAACAAAGAGAAGCTTGTTTAGAATGAACATAAGCAGAATTTACAGGTGGCGTCACTACATACAAAGTTAACCGAAAGTTGTCAATCCCTAAATCTCTGTGATGGTTTCAGACCCACTACAGCAGCACGGCTCTTGAGATGGTTGTTGCTAGTGTGGTCTGTCAGTTCCAGACTGAAATATCTTTTATTGTTTTTATATATATATATATATATATATATATATATATATATATATATATATATATATATATATATATATATATATATATATATATATATATACACACACAAACATACATACATACACATATATATATACACATATACACACACACACACCACATACTACTAATTAGAGCTGGGCAATATATCAATATTATATCGATATCGTGATATGAGACTAGATATCATCTTAGATTTTGGATATCGTAATATCGTAATTATTTCGTAAGTGTCGTCTTTTCCTGGTTTTAAAGGCTGCATTACAGTAAAGTGATGTCATTTTCTGAACTTACCAGACTGTTCTAGCTGTTCTATTATTTGCCTTTGCCCACTTAGTTATATCCATATTACTGATGATTATTCATAAAAAATCTCATTGTGTATTGTATTGTTGTGGGTGATTTGGACCTTGAGTCTGTAATAAAAGTTTTGATGATGATGATGTAAATATTTTGTGGAAGCACCAATAGTCAACACTACAATATCGTTGCAGTATCTAAATCGAGGTATTTGGTCAAAAATATCGTGATATTTGATTTTCTCCGTATCGCCCAGCCCTACTAATAATACCACAAATACTAAAATTATACTTTATCACAATCCAGCTCCTCTTCATCCTCCTTTCCCCCTAGCAGGACTGAGTTTTTTAAAATAAAAATTCTTCTTCTTCCCCACATTCTCCTCCCTCCACCAGAACTCATCTCAGAGCACATCAGCCAGCTGAGTGAATATCTGCTGAGAGAGTGGAGGTTTTATTGAAATTGTAGCTTCTTGCGGCAGACTGGCAGCAAGACTTAGTGCTGAATTGAGAATCATCTCCTGAGAATTCCTGAAATGCCTCAAGTCCTCTTCTCCCAGTTGAGGAGAAACCAGGATGCATTACATTTTTCAACGGGGGTGGGGATTGGTGTGACGTTCTCACTTCAAAGTATCATCATATATATTTATTCAATACGTCTCCCAGGGCTGAAATGTGCCGCTTTAACCAAACTAAAACCATGGCACCGTGGATGGCAGTTAGTACAGTCAACTGACAGGGAGTTGGTCCTGGGTTTAAACCCGAACCGCCGGGTTTCTGTGTTCTGTCCATCTTTGTGTGTGTCTAAAAACACGCAAGTCCGCTCAAGTGAAAACTTTAAATTGCCTTGAGTGTAAAAGGTTATTTAGACTGGAGACCTGCTCAGGATGTACCCTGCCTCTCAGCTAATGCATGCTGGGATTCGCTTCAGCTCTGTGTGGCCTTGCTAAGCAGGTTAGAAAATATATGGATGGATGGAACCTGCAAAAGGTGGTCATCAAATCGAGACATGAGGAATATTCCAATATTAGTCCCGTTAGTCAGGAAACTGTCTTTCATGACCTTGAGCGTCCACTTTGTCCAACCTTTGCAATGTTTCCACCAAACCGTTTCCAAATTTGACGAATAACTGTCCTTAGCTGCATGGATTAGTCTAGTTCAAAGCTGTCGAAGAGTGCAAACCTCCACCAAGGCCAATGGTGCATTTACATGCTCCTCGGATGGTCCCATTTCCTGAGTTGGAAAGTCGTTTTTTCCAACTTTGGTGTGTTCATGAGCTTTAAATCTTAATGTGGAAACAACATGGACGCTACAAAGAAGATCTCTTGTGTTTTATTGCGCAGAGCGTTTAAATAAGACATTGATAGCTGTTTCCAGTATTTGCGTGTCAACAAAGACCAAAGGAAACTGATCAGCTGAGCCATGAAATACGATCAAAAATTAGTCCAACACCAAATGAATGCAGCACAAATGCCCTATCTCGCAATGTTAATAAAGTGAAAAATATCTGTGTATCTGCCCCGTGATAAACATCCACTTTAATGTATTCTTCCTTGGCCAATGCTACACCATTTCCCAAAGATTTAAAAAAGATTGGGACAGTAGTTTTTCCCATAATCCTGCTGACAAACAAACAAAAAGTCAAACCAAGCCAAAAACATTACTTCTTTGGCCAAGGTAACGAAATCAAACCCGGCCCCAGATAAAAGTTTATGGATTCAAATACTTGCTGGGGACAGAAAAAGAGAAACAAGAGGCTGCCGCCATGCTAACCTGCTGATGTTAAGCAGTTAAAGACCATTAGTACTGCAGGTATGCGGTCACAAGCCAAAGTGTTGGACAAATGGAAATGTTGGCCTCATGATAGCGCTCAATCAAAAGTCAAAAGGATCAACAAAGTTCTTTTCCTACATCCCGAGGGGAACATGAATGTTTGTACCAAATTTGAGGGTAATCCGTCCAATTGTTATTGAGATAGTTCAAATCAAAACAAGAAATTAATGCCTAATGGTGGCAAAATATCACCAGTCGGTAGGATTCATCCTCTAGGGAACATACAGTGCACGTCTGCACCAAACTTCATGTCAATCCATCCGATAGTTACTGAGATATTTCAGTCCAGACCAAAGTGGTGGACTGACCAACTGACACTAACATCACCACAGCCCCACTGCTGGTGAGACTAGAAATTGAATTGCCTGTATGGCTCACACAATTTCCAATCAGTGGAACAACAGAGCCTCTTTTTAACAGAAATATCATTTATCTTCACTGTTTTAAGTCCAGTGGATCCTACTTTACCATCTGGAATTGGAAAACATGTTAATGAAACACTTTCTTCACACATTCCACTGTGAAATCCTTTCGAGGAGGTGAAGCTAATTATTCATGCTGAACTGCTGGAAAGCTTTTAATGTGAAACAGATTAACAGCAAAACAGCAGCAGATTATCACAAAAAACTGGAGAATAAAAAATAAGAAGGTGTCTTTATCCAAATCTGATCAGACATACAGACCTTTTCACAGAAAATTAGAGAGAAAGACCTGTCTCGAGTAACAGCCGGTCTCTAATTCATTAAAGGTCCCATGGCATGAAAATTTCACTTTATGAGATTTTTTAACATTAATATGCGTTCCCCCAGCCTGCCTATGGTCCCCCAGTGGCTAGAAATGGTGATAGGTGTAAACAGAGCCCGGGGTATCCTGCTCTGCCTTTGAGAAAATGAAAGCTCAGATGGGCCAATCTGGAATCTTCTCCTTATGAGGTCATAAGGAGCAAGGTTACCTCCCCTTTCTCTGCTTTGCCCACCCAGAGAATTTGGCCCACCCATGAGAGAGAGAGACATCATGGCTTTCAAACGAGCAAAGTGGCAGTTGGTCAAGGCCACCCCCACCCTCCATCTTGCCCCCCGCCACCCCCACCCTCTCCTCCTCAACAGCTACAGACACAGAAATGGCACATAAGGAAAGCTCATTGTGGGACTGGCTCTAGTGGCTGGAATTCTGCACCAAGGCTGAATTTCGGGAAAGAGACTTCAGATACAGTATTAGGGGACCACTAAGGTCTATATAAAAGAGACTTCAGATACAGTATTAGGGGAACACTAAGGTCTATATAAAAGAGACTTCAGATACAGTATTAGGGGACCACTAAGGTCTATATAAAAGAGACTTCAGATACAGTATTAGGGGACCACTAAGGTCTATATAAAAGAGACTTCAGATACAGTATTAGGGGACCACTAAGGTCTATATAAAAGAGACGTCAGATACAGTATTAGGGGACCACTAAGGTCTATATAAAATAGACTTCAGATACAGTATTAGGGGACCACTAAGGTCTATATAAAAGGATCCAAAGAGCACCATGTCATGGGACCTTTAAGGGAAATAAATTCATCAGCCACTGTGAGAATCCACAGAATGTCCACACTCCCAGTTTTTCATCATTCCATGCACAGGTTCCCTCTTGCATGTAATAAAAATGTCACTAATTTTAAGTTTATCATTTTAGGGGATTTGCTTACTATACATTCCGTCTCTTAAAGCCCCCCTACTGAAAAAAAGCCCAGTCTGCTCTGATTGGTCAGCGTTTCCGGGTCTTCCACATCTATTGGGAGTCTCTGCACGACTGTAACGGCACTTTAGCTGAACTTTCTACCAATACTTAGTACAGTTGTGACATCACAAGTTGTGACATCACAACTGTACAGAAGTCCTGACGGCTAGTCTAAGGGCAATTTGTGAATACGGGCTGTGTATTTCTGATGGTTTCTCTCTGGTTGAGTGTTTTATTACTTTCACAGTATTTATATCGCACCTCAACCTGCTTTATGATAAAAAAAATAATCTGTAACACTTTACTTGAAGGTATCTACATAAGAGTGACATGACACTGTCATGACACAGTCATGACACATGAACCCTAACCATAACTTGTCATGACAAAAACCGAATGACACTTACTAAAAGAAGCGTTATTTCATAAAAGTTAATGACTTGATTAAAATGTTTATGACACGTTCATGACAGTGTCATGTCACTCTTATGTAGATACCGTCAAGTAAAGTGTAACCAAATAAACTTTTTACAATATGGGACCTTCAAAAATACCTAATCTTTATATACTGTATAGCAAAAATACCAAATTTAAACCGTGCAAAGACAATGTGCAGCTTTCAAGGAAAAATCCAGAATGAAAAAAGCAAGTAAAGATCTGGAAAGTGCAGGTAGAATAAATAAATTACTATATACTATTATGTCAGAAGACAGGTTTCTAAATTCTATATTTAACACACTTGCTCCAATAAACATATCAACTCTAAGAAGCGAATGTTTTAACCGGTACCCTTTAAAATAAAAGTCTCAGCAACAATACTTCACATGTAAAAAACAGATTGAGTTTACAGCAGCAGGGATGAGCTCCTAGTTAGTTCCAATACTTGATTTTAAAAAGGACTGTTCAGGTACACATAAGCCGACACGTCTCAATCTTTTATTCTCACCAGGAATTAACTAAATCAGTCCAATCAGGCAGTCAGTCAACTTGAGGAAAGAAAAAGCAAAAGGTGACATTTTCTCCTCTGAGCTGAAGATTATTCAAACTTTGGGCAATCAGGGCTCGTAAAGGGCAGATAAATGCTCAAACACTTTACTCAATTAAAACTTTTCTTCTTGCTTCTCCTCATTTCATCTATCTCCTTTACCTACTCCCCCTCCTCTCCTCTCCTCTTGTTATCTTTCCACTCGTCCGTGACATCTCTCGCTGCGTTCTGTCGCTCCGTCTGTCGCCCTTGGATGATGGATGGGGTGATGGACGCTCGGTTGCCACGGTAATTTGATGGATGGTTTAGCAACTGATACGAGTGCCGGGAGAGCACAGCAACACACAGTAGCACACTCTCCTCCTGGCGTATGTGGGTCCTTGACTTTGAGATCAACAGACCTCAGACAGTCACTACTCCCTCCATAACAAACACTGCTGACCCGTGTCTGCAGCGCCACACATCTGTCCAATCGTATCATCACTTTGGCTGACGCCGCCGCTGTGATAAAGAGAGACAGACCAAACCAGAGCAAGGGTAACCGTCTCTCCGTCAATGTCAACAGGCCAAAAGAGATGATTGTTGACTTCAGGAGGAGTGGAGCGTGAACAGAAAACCAGCAGAATGCCACCTTATCCAGATAGAAACAAAGCCCTGCCCCACTTCCAGAGTAGTCTACGATATGAAGTCTCATGAAACACAGACAAGCAAACCCGTTCACAAGCTTGGGCAGTGGGCGGTCAGCGTTAAATACGACACAAAAAGCACCTTCAGCGTGTGTGTAGAACGCACCGGGCAGAGCAGCAGCTACGCGGCATTTGAAGGACGTAGTATGAAGAATGACAGCAGTAGCGAGTAGTACGAAAGCCCGAAATTCCGCACAGGGAGGTTGGTTGGGGGGGGGGGGGAAGGGTCAAACAACACAGGACTATCACCACGGAGACTGGGATTTGTGTCTCGCATGTCACGTTTCCTAAACCTAACTGTCGCTTTTGTCTTTTCCTAAACCAACTATCCCGTTCTTGTCCCGCTTGTCATGGAAACGTACCTTTTTTAAGCCCACCCACGATCTTTTCTTTAACCTAACTGCGTCAAAAGAGACACCAGTAGTCCTGACGTTTAGATAAAGCGTGTATAGCCATGATGCTAAAGGAGACTTTTGGCGCCAATAACAACGCCAAAGGCACCTGACCAAGCGGCCGTATTTTACGAGATGGGAGTGAGAACGTGTTGGACAAGCCGGGTTATTCAGCTCCCTGTATACACGAGTCCAACATTACCCAGGTCGCTAATTGTGTGCGGCTGTGCAGGTTGTTCTTTGACTCCACGACACCTCCATCACTCCGTCACTTCAAAACCGCGTTTGGTTTCCGACTAAATTATGCGAAGAACGCATTCAAAACATCTGTGCATTATAAGTGTATCGCAAAAGAAAATTGGTATTAATCACATGCATGTACGTACAGCATGAGCACAGCTGTGTGCTATTAATGATAAATCCAACACACTCCTTTACATAAAGAACCCCCCCCGAATCAACCATACATGGAAAACTACTTCTCACAGTGGCACATTTGCCTAATTGATACAAATTAATGAAGTAGTCCAAAACTATGAGCTATTAGTTGTTTTTGTTGTAATAAATCAAGTAAATTCTGTACCAAATAATTTCCGTACCAAGTTACAAACAAATGGTTCAACAAATAAAAATGTTCATTTAGCAAAAGTATCTATTTTATTTGTAAAATATTTCTTACTACTGGATATTTTCACTCAGTTTTAGTTCATTTTCTATTTAGTACATTAGTACTGATACCGGTTCAAAAGAACAAACAAGGTGTGCTTACTTTGAGCTTTTCATAAATATATAAGGATCCCCTGATTCTTCTTTTTGCTGCTTAACAAACTACATAAAGTACAATAATTAAAAGGGACAGTTCATCCCAAAAACAAAAATACATATTTATCAGTCTAGATAGTTTGAGTGAGTTAACCAGTGTTAATGATATCAGCTGTAGAGATGTCTGGCATTTCTCCAATTTAATGGAAATAGATGGCAATCGGCTTGTGCTCAAAGTGCCAAAAAAAAGACGTTTGAAAAACTAAACAGTAATGTCTCTTTCCAGAAATCCTGACTGGGTTACTCAAGATAATTGAGTAATGAAGATAATTAAGTAACTGAAAATACAATAACATTCACTCAAAGAAATACATAGATTGAGAGAAGTTTCCTAACTAATTTTTGGCTTCCTCACTCAAATAAAAGTTTACTTCTGACTGAGGTTTCAAACGTCTATGATCTGTGGGAGTTCACCCAAAGAGTCAGAATATGCTGATCAGAGAATTCAATGTTAAAGTCAGAGCCTGTAGACGATGAGAAATAGGACGTGTGAAATAGGTGTGGGTGTTTCGATGCATTTCATACTGCACCAGTACACTGGAAATCCGGAGTTCTCGCGAGAGCACAATCTTAATTTGCTCAGCGAGTTACTCTGGCATTCAGTTATGATGCTCATTAACTATGCCCTTGTAGCCGAGCTGCACTAATCACATCGTTGTATCTGATATAGGCGGGCCAGAGGCGAGCTAAACAGATGACGACAGTCATTAGTTAACATTGGAAGATGGCTACGGATGAACACCAGTTGTTTGAAACGGCTTTGGCCGCTACGATGAACGAGTTCGACTTGGCTTTTTATCTAAAAGAGGAACAGAAGACGGCGCTCCAATCGTTCCTTTGCAAGAAGAACGTTTTTGCCGACCAGTTACAGCAAGAGTTTAATCAACCAGTTAGCTCCGCTAGTAGCTAAGCTCTGGATACGTCACCCCGTGGATTGTTGTGATTGGTCGTAGTGTTATCCAATTGCGTGCAGTGAGATTTTCAAATGCATGCTTGGTGCCGCCCCTCGAGTTGGGCCACTTTCATTACTCAATGCCAGACCCTTAATCTTTGGGATTTGGGTCTGGATTTCCAGGCTACTGCACCAGTGTGTTGCCAGTGGGTTTTCCTTCTCACATTGTTTAATGGGAGTTGGTGGCCTGATGACATAAAGCTATCCAATAGGAGAAAAAGGCAAAAAGGAAGGGGAGAAAATCTATTCTGTGCGGCACAAAAAACTTTTTAAATGTCTTCTGCTTGCTCCTGAAATTTATCCTGGAAGGAGGATAAATCAAAGGGTTATTTACTTGGCAGTAACTCAGTCAGTAGGGTTGGGAACCAGAGGGTTGCTGGTTCAAGTCCCCATACGGACCAAAGTATGGTGGTGGACTGGTAGCTCGAGAGGTGCCAGTTCACCTCCTGGGCACTGCCAAGGTGCTCTTGAGCAAGGCACCGACCCCCGAGCTCCCTCACTCTGACATCTCTCCATTAGTGCATGTATAGGTACTGAGCATGTGTGTGTAATTCAGGCCTGTGTGTAATGTGTATAACAGAGCGAAAACATTGTAATTTCCCCTTGCGGGATTAAGTTTATAATATTATTATTATTAAGGAGGCTTTGATTCCCAGGTCAAAACATGCTTGAAACCCGTAAATGAAATCAGCCTTTACCGTTTACATCACGTCACAGATGTCCCATAAATCAGGACAATGCTACATGTCTAATCCAACACATTTTCACTCCCATCACATCAAAATGCTACGTCCGTAACGAGTTTGTTACGGACGCAAAAAGTCTCCTTTAGTGTCATATTTAGACGCTCTGGGTCGGGACACTTTTGGACAGTTAGGTTTAGGAAAAGATTGTGGGTGGGGTTACAAAATGTACGTTTCAGTGGCAAGCAGGACAAGAACCCCAGTCTCCTGGTGGTGACCCATCCACCACCACAACCAACCTCCTTAAGCTATGTTCACACTTTGAGTCTTTTTTTTTTTAAGCCGCATCTGTTTTACATTATCCTACGGAGTAAACCGTTTTTTCAAATGGTTTCAGATTGTTGAAAAACACAGAAACATGGTGCATGGTTTGGTTTTTGTGTACAAATCATTGCTTATATAATAAAGTTTGAGCAACACTTTGTCGGCCTATTTTTCATCATCTGTTCTTCAATGTATTTTCTATTTGAGAGTTTTTCTCAAAGCTGGGTACTGGGATCAGTTTGTTAGCAACTATCTACACACCTGCAGCCCCCATCACACTTTGCCCACAGCTCTTGGGAGACGCACTAATTTAAATCTATGTTGTTAAACTTTAGTTTAAATAAAGGGTTTCACATAAAAAGTAAATGTTAAAGTGACCTTTATCATTTTAAAGTCTGATACATCAACAGTATATCATCATTATGACATTAATGTGACCTTTATTACCATTATAGGATGTTAATGTGACATTTAATATCATTACAAAAAGGTAAAGAAAGACTCCCTGATTTTGTTACAGCCACACAAAATCCCAAAAAACGTTCTACCTGCCGATCCAGAGAGGAACACTCACTGCGTTCAGCCATGTATCCTAAAAATGATGTTCCCATACAACTAAACCGCATTTTCAATTACGTTCCGAGGGAAACCCATTTTATCACAGATAAAGTTTGTTTTTGTCCCATCACAAATACGTTTCTAATCAAAGGTCAGGTTGGATAGATGGGTCAAACAAACAGGACTTTCACCCAGGAGACCGATGCTCGTGTCCCGTGTGAAACCAAAAGTCAACGGTGACTTATTTTAACTTGACATACTCCAAAAAGAAGAATTAGGATTTGTCAGTTGCGATTTGTAAACAGAACATTCAAAGTTCTGCTCGCCAGCGGGTGAAATTTGACCCCAGATTCACTCTCGTTTTGGAACAAGATTCTGTGTTTTGGCTCTCTAGATTTGCATTTTTTTCCAACTCTGTGTCCAGGATTTTCAGAGCTTCCTTTTGGATGCGTGTTTACGATGCCCAAAAACGTCCCGCACTCACCAAAATAGAAAGAGAAAATACAGGCAGAGGTCAGGGTCTCTTTAGAGACTCCGTAGAAGTGTGGCAGACAAAAACCTGTCGACTTTCAGATTCACAGCGGCAATTACCTGGCAGATAAACACAGTCTTTGCTTTCGTGACGCTGAAAGTTGGTGGAATGACAGAAAATGAAAGAACAACAAGCTAAACGGCTGCAAGATGGAGGTTTTATTAAACCACGAGCTGCTCAGTGGGTCATCACACACTGTTTGTTGGTTTGTTTGTAGTCTGTCAGACTTTAATCCTCCCTGAAGGGAAAACGGCTCATTACAGGAACAGAGATTCTAACAGAGACAATACAAAAAGACAAACAGCTGTTTTCGAATGAAAGACTCTTCCAAAAAAGAAAAGACAATTTGAGCTGACAATGAAGCCTGGACGTGTCCCAGACTAACTGAAGATCTGTTTGTGCAGCTCAGATCATCTGAAACCTCGTGTTGTGTTAACGTGAGAATATTGAATTTTGTTTACAACCATAAAAGCCGTTTAAAGTGTTAATACCTCCATTTGTTTTAACTTTTTCTGTATGGCCAAGAATGCAGAGCCTAGTTATTAGCTATTACTATTGAAGGATCCTAGCTATTACTTAGTTCTCTGCTGCCTTCTATATCATGATTACCGTGTTGAGGTTATCCCTATACGTGTAAAAAAACACTGCACACTGATTTTTGCTCTGCAGGCTAAGTTGCATCATTTATGCAAAGACTAAATTCCTGCTTTGGGAAATCTCCAGCGTGCTGACTGATGCTTTTCTTTCTGCATTTCTGAGGAGGATGGAAGGATGAATGTTTCTGTCAGATGAAGCTGTTGAGTGGTTATGAGAAATACGGAGGGATGTTTTTTTGTTTTTTTTCTCCGGTCATATAAAGCCTTTTCTTTCAGTGGTTTTGGAGGAGGAGGATGGAGGGATGGGAGGATTAATGTTTCAGAAGAAGCAGCTCTGCAAACAGACGTTTCCACTGCCTTCAGGCTCAAACAAGGATTTTAATGGGAGAGAGATGCTTCAACAGAGACACAAAGTATCCAGCAACGGTTTGTTAATAGGGAAATATGCATGTGCTGCTTCCTGGATCTTTTTCATGCCCTGCACACTTTGTCTGTATATAAGCATTTTTTTTAAAGCGACAATGTCACTATTAGGGATGTCATCATACCAAAAATCTAGTAGTCAGTAGCGATGCCACCGAAAGTACACAATACCACGGTGTGCGATTAAAAAGGAAAAGGTACAATACTACATTCTACATACAGAAAGCGGAAGGTAACAAAATGGAATTTTGAATTTCCAGCAGCACCTGAACAACAATCCCGGAAGTGGAACATCATGGATCTAGACTAAGGTTAACTTAACTGACATTATAGAGGTCTGCTAAAACAAGCGCTAAAGTTAGCTAATGTCAGCTATCGTAGCTAACTTTAGGCTGTGACAGACAGAAACTATTTCAGGTTTGCGAGCTCCAGGTGAAGTTGGTAAAGCCGCTGCTGTGTGTATCTCTCTCTCTCTCTCTCTCTCTCTCTCTCTCTCTCCCCTCTCCCTCTGCCTCTCCCTCTCCCTCTGCCTCTGCCTCTCCCTCTCCCTCTCCCTCTGCCTCTGCCTCTCCCTCTCCCCCTCCCTCTCCCTCTCCCCCTCTCCCTCCAGAGGGGGAGTGGCCAGCGGCTAGAGGGCAAAAGCCAATGTGTGCTTCTTTTACCAAGAATATCTTTTGCATTTCTTATCCAAACAACATCAAACTTGGCATTGCACTTACCCGTGCCCATAGCAAGACACCTGTCAAGGTTGAAATCCATCAGATTAACGGTTCGAGAGATATGCGCTTAACACCCACACAGACAGACAGACGTTCCTGCAATTTATAGATAGCTAGAAATGGCTTTCCAGAGATGATTTTATTGTTTGTAATTGTTTTCTTGCAACTTGATTGGATTTAATTAATCTGCAGATTTAATTTGCCAGTGGGAGATTCTTTATTTGAGATCCCTGTGTGGATGGCTAAGTCATTTTATATAAAAGGTTTGTGCTCTGAAAATTTACAATAGCAGCATCTCTTGGGTTAAAATATTCTTTTCTAATCAACAGTTTTCATGATATCTTGCGAAATATGACATTCTATTTCACGCTGTGAAACAGCAACCGGTCATTGTTACGTGAAGGTCATGACAGTTAAGTAGGAACCAAAAGGACTGGTTAAGATTAGAGAAAGGTTTATGTCTTGGGTTAAAATAAGTACTTAAGGGACACATCTACTACCACAACTTCCTCGGTATGTTTGAGCTACAATACTACGTGCTCTTGAAATACATATATGCAATTCCGTGTTATAGACCCAATCCCAAGGTTTGTTTACAATAACTTCCGGGTAGAAAATTCTTGCGTCCCGTACATACAATTTATAGCGCTGAGCAAATGGGGATAAGGAACAACTGGATCTACTCTCATCTCCATCGAAAACGCATGTTTGATGGTTTCATATGTTAACACTTTGACTAACGTTAGCTTGGAGAGCTAATTTACCTGTTGGGCCACAGACTAAAGAACATGACTCCACCCAAACTAGCAGTCAGTCAGACCGGTGGTGAAAGGTTGCTGTTCCTAATGCTAGATTTGGTTTATCAAAGACAATAAGCACAGCAGAGACAACAGAAAAGTCGGATCTCCGTGTTTAACTATACGTCTGTAAATGTTATAGTTATGGCTGAAAATGACAACAACATAACTCTGCAATTCAAATCAACTGCCAGTTGTCTACCCGGAAGTGACTTTTGTATTATCACAATGTCACGATGATTCAGTCTTTACATACAAATTACAGTGCATTACTTTTACATAGGTATGTATGTATGAACAGCTGAGAACAGTCTGTTCTAAAATAGTCCATGTGGATTTTTCCCATGTTAACGCAACAGACAGTTCACACAACCTAATTAATATATTCATACATTCAAATGAAGTAAATCAGGACCGAGACAGGTCACAGTGTTTTCGAATTAACAGTGTGCAGTAATGGCAGGCAGCAGCAGGTATAACTCCCTCTCCAGGGAGGAAAAAGCCAGGAGAATAAGCACTTTACTTTAGCCATTAATTGACTTATTACAGAGTACTGTAATGATGCATATGGCATCACCCAAAATGCGAGTGTTTGGAAGAGGCTTAATGTCTGTAAGTAATATCTTACAGAGCAAGTGTATGAATTACCAAGTAATTCGCTAATCTCTCATATCTTGGAAACATCAGCTTTAAGTAGTGTCGGCTGGTGGGAAATGGGAGCACATCTTGATGTTCTGGAAAATCCATTAATATCCATTATCTGCACAGGCATATAGTGTGCAGGATCGCGGGGCTCACACTGCACGAAGCACACTGGACCAATCATTCTATCAGAGGATTAACATATAGATATATATGATATATACAAAGAAAGATGAAGCAATACATACTGAAAGCAGACACAAGAGTGAGAGGAATGGGTACCCGATGCACAACCACAGATCCAACAAATCAAATCAATTTTAAATTACATTTTGTATCTTATCATCACAAATGTATCCGTATCATTTTTGTATCGGATTGCAGACCGTGCATCCAGAATCGTATGCAATCCTCACACAATCCTCTGCACACAATCAGAAGACCGACTGTAGGAAGAACGTGCAGACATCATGACAGCTAGATAGAGAAAATATATTTCAAAATGTCAATGTGCTGCACTGAAAGGAGAGCAATCGCACACCTGTAGAGTCCATAGCACCTGAATCCGAACCAGAGTTACAACGTGTAACCTTTGTATTCATCTCTGATGAATTTGAAATAATGGAAGCGGTACTTTTAAAATTTTAATTATGGAAAGGACAAAAAAAAAAAAAGATTAATGTATTCATTACAGACTAAAACTTAAACGCCTGACTGATTCCACCCTAATATCACTCAGTGTAGGAGACTGGTGATGGTTATAAATGACCCAGATATGATTTGTCATTAAAACAGCAATTCACCAAAATTATCTTTCAGTAACAAGGAGGCACAGGCGTGTGTGTGTGTGTGTGTGTGTGTGTGTGTGTGTGTGTGTGTGTGTGTGTGTGTGTGTGTGTGTTTTGGAGTGCTGTCCTTGGGTGTCTGGCAGACTAGATGGATGAGCTGTAATTACACTGATAGAGAGATGATGGGAGGAGGGAAAGAAGAAAAAGAAGAGGAGGAGGAAACAAGGTTGTGCATGCATTTGTCCTTGTATAGGAGCGTTGGACGCGTGCGTGTGCATATATTTAAATGTTATGGTCGTTAAAGCATGATGGGATATCAGCCGAATACAGCAGTGGAAGGTTTTGACTTTCAAATCAGAATCATAACAGACATGACGGACACGATAAACCGTGTGAAACGTAGAAACAAAAGTGATACAACAGCCAAGGTTCCAGGTGGAGCCGATTGTTAGCTTAGATGATTAATAATTCATTTGCTTTCAAACCGTGAGGCAAAGATAGGCTATTGCACGAGGTGAAAGGGACAGGTTCATGCAGGTGTTCTAAAAATACTGGAAGTCATTCATTGTGGTTTGGCTGCTGATCAACACGGTCAGCAGCAGCTGTGCCACAATTAAAGTACTTTAAAAACCTTAGTGACCAATCACTGCAATTTGTCCTAAATCACACTCATGTTTAGAGTCATAGCTCTGTAAAACCTGAACACAGACATGATACACACATTGATTCAGTGCAGCTTTCCCTTTCAGAGGGTATATTACCTTTACTGTCCATTGCTAATAATCATCCATTAACCTGCTTAGAAACCATAGAAAAAAGGTGCTCCTTCTAACTTCACAACTCGCCTAAGAACCATCGTGTTTTTAAGTTTTCTTGAGTTTTAACGTAATCCATGTGTTTCGAAAGTGTTCCCTCCATTGAATGGGCGTTATGAGGTATGGTTATCAGCCTCGCAGATATGGGTCAGAAGAAGCCTGCTACACCTATCACCCTCAGAAGGCCGTCACCGTAACGCATGGTCAGGACCCCTTGGCGATTTCAAACAAATCTAACATTACTTGGTAAGGTTTACAACAACCAAACATGGTTAGGTTTAGGAAAAGATCGTGGTTTGGGTTAAAATAACTGTTTGTTATGCAACTTCCGTTTGTGGTCAACGTTACGTCAGGAACGTTACATAGGAAAGTTAACTCACGTGACTTAGACTACGACCTTACCAAAAAAAAAAAAAAAAAAAAAAAAAAAAAAACGTTTCACACAGGACACGAACACCGGCCCCCTCTGGTGTGAGTCCTGTGTTTGTTTGACCCATCCACCACCCCAACCTTACGTGGAATTTGAATCTTTATACCACGTCATCTGGTGGAGGTCGAACGGTTGCTCTGAGCATTTAATATTGACGGGGATGGGGGATCCAGCTTACCAATGGCTAATTAAGGCCTACTGAGCCGACTAGGAGTTACATTAGGGCCCTGCAGCCTCATATCTATGGTAGTGATAACTGATATGCCAATTTATTCAGCTGATAACATTCAAAGCGGGCGAGTAATCCAGTGATAGTTGTCTGTGTATCCATGGGTACACTGCCAACAGGAGCTGCTAATAGATAATTTGGCATATTTTCAATGCTTCCAATGTGCCAAAATGTAAAGAAATTGAGGCTAAAACAAAGCGGGGTCCGCAGCGGAACTCACTGAATCCAAGTATATTTTAAATATATTTTAATGTTATAGTAGTTCCAAAACTGGGAGCACAATTGTTTCCTAAAAATAACTTGGATAAAGAAAGAAAAAAAAAAAAAAAAACATGGGGACACTACCGATACCTGGATTAGTGCCACTGTCCTCTACCCATTCATATACAAATATTTGTTCTGTGTTGAAAACCTGTGGGCACAGTTTTCTCAATTTGGGCTGAGGGGGATTACAACAGTGTCACAATTTGAAAACCTCTGATCCAAACCCGCACGTATATGTCCCCATATTTGGCAGTCACATATGGGCCACATGAGCTGGCAGAAAAGGAAGTAATGAAACCACGTCGACCTCTGTACAGAAGCAAGTTAATTATCTCGAATCAAGATACCGCACTGTTATCTCGAGTTTGCATCTTAATTACTGTATTATTCTGAGACAACAAAAGCTGCTATCTGACTTTGTTATATCATTTGCAGGCATTAAAACTGTTAGAGATTTTGAGTCATTCATTATCTAGAGAAGGAGAATTCATTTATAGTATTTCGAGCCATTTGTCCTGATTATATAATCACTTAATTAAGATAGTTTCTGGAAATATAAAGCATTGTTTTCATGTGATAAAAACTTGAATGTGTCATTTTATCAACATGACAACTAATACCTGTCAAACTTAGCTAAATACACAACGCCTGCTTTGAAACCAGAAGAAAAAGGTGCAAATCTAGGCTAAAACAAAGCAGGGTCCACAGTGTAACCCACTGAATCAAAATGTTCTATTGACTGTATTTCCCATAATTAGAGCATGATTATCTCCCAGATAGGACTAAGCCCTCTTCGCACGGGACTAGTATTACCTGGGGACCTCTAGTAATTTGTAGCGATTGTGGAGGTCGGCATCTGGATGATTCGGGGTCGTATTGGCTGCGTTGGCAATTATAAATTAAAGTTTATTAGTCTTGACATGATGTCTAGCGGGTAAGGTCAATAAATTTGTGTAAATAAAGATTTTGCTCATCAACAAACACAGATGTGTGGGGGTCATTTTTAAATCACATGAGGTCACCTGGTAATACTAGTCCCATGTGAATACCATCAATCTGAACTTTCTGTGTTGCACTTTGCATTAGGACATTCACATTACCGAAGGCTAACTCCGGACTCGGTTGGCACACAGATTCAATGTGTACTTTGAATGCTAATCATTTTGGTTTTTAAGGACTGGCAACTTGAAACCGCTGATGATTTTATAGTGTAAAATGAATTCCTGGCTATGCCACCGCTACTAAAAATCAACAGAGAAAATATTTAGTGAATCAAGATTAGGTTTCACCTAGGCTAACCACACACACACACACACACACACACACACACACACACACACACACACACACACACACACACACACACACACACACACACACACACCTTAACATTAACACATGCTGTCTAAGGCTGGATCTGTACTTCATTGGATAATGTTACTATACCAACAAGTACTCCAAACCATATGGCGATATGAGTTGTTTGAGCCCTACCCTTTTATAAGACCCACAGGAGCGTTTCATAAATTAACGCCCATAGTGGTGGCGGAAGGACAACCTCATTTCTCAGTTTGGTTAGCTTTAGGCACCAAGACTTCTTAGTTTAGAAAGAATCATGGTTTGGGTTATAATCATAGACAGTAAAAGAAATGGACACAGCGACGCCATAAACTTTGACGGAGACCAGTGAAGTCGATTAGAAGCACTTTTCCGATGTGACATGAGAACCTGTCTGAAAGTTGGAAGTCTTCTGGTAGCTGTGCCAAGAGAAATCTCAATCATTCCCAATCTTGCAGAGACAGACAGCGTGAGTTGGAGCTGTCCATGAGCGTAGGAGCAGGAGCAAAACGTTGCTGAAATATTTTGTTGAGATGCTTTCATGGACTCTCTATGGGCTTCTCCCTTGACTGTATGATGCCTCCATGTTCCCCCGATTGCCTGCAAGCTTCTCCTGACTATACGGTAATTTCTCTACTGGGCGACAGAAAGTCACGTGGCTTTGACACACTCGTTAGCCTATTTTTACAAAAACATCTGCTACGGGGCCATAACGTGAGATGCAAGGTAATGGAGCCTTTTACACATTGTCGTGTTTCTTTAGAAATAAACAATGGACAAATAGAGTCTTTAAACGCTTCAGATGTGAAGTTATTCGCAGTCAAAGTGACGCCAAAATGAATGGAAGTCAATGGAATGCTAACGGGAGGTGATGGCTTGTTAGCCTCAGAATCTCCACATAGGAGGTACGCTTTCTGGATGCTTGTTTACCCCTCCTTGGTTATAATCAGAAGTTACCTTACTTCCTGAAAGTTATGCATGCGACTCTGAACTTGACATTCGTACGTTGTTAAAAACTGTCCGTTGACTCAAACCCCACTCTTCCGGGTGAAAGTCCTGCGTTTGTTTGACTCACTAGAGGGTGACGCCACTAGAAATGGAAGGCAGTAATTGCTAATTGTACAAAACGACGTCTGGGAGCGTTTTTTGGGGAAGGACAGGGTCTACTATTGTCCCAAAGTATTTCCTCAACTATAGAAATCGTTTCCACGGGCTAGGTTAACTCCCTGGTACCACCGTCTCTCTTCTTGATACTCTTAGATATCAAGCTCTCGCAACTTCATAATGAAGATATTTAGTGTTTTAACCCCGGAGTTAAGGATTTAATGACATGAAACACAGCTTAGAGGGGGTCAGGGCATTAAATGTGTTCTCATGTCGAGATAATGAGCTTCTGTATTTCCTGTTCTATCCACAGAGCTTTTTCTTTATCTCTCTCTCAGCGTCGAGACAAACAGGAGTCCCAGAAGGAGGGAGATGGAGGGAGGGAGGGAGAGAGAGAGCGAGCGAGTGCGAGAGAGAGCAGAACACAGAGTAAGTCTTTTGAAAACAAAATAAAAGCGGGATTTTTTTTTTTAAATCAGAAGACGAGCAGAAAATTAAGTTAGAATTACGAGAGACTAGAGTTAGAAAATACCTTTGTAATGATTTTTACTTGCTGAGTTTTGTTATTATCACCATGAGTTTGATCTTATATCAATTTTTTTATTTTTAAGTATTGTATACAGTTTTGCAAAAGTAAATGGTTATGAAATTGAAATATTTAATATACATTTAAATGCAGGTTATTGGTCATGTTGTTGAATGTGCTTTGATGTGAGTTTTGCCCTGTTAAGACTCGCGCTCCCGTAGTCGGTGCTGCTTTTGGACAAATTTTGGGTTGGTTTCTTTAAGTGGAGTTACTACAAGTTACATTAAGCTTCAACGGAGCAGGATGGAGCAACAGTTTTTCAGACCGCAAATTGGAATTAACCGTGTTTGACTCTCTAGGAGCCTCGTCATTATTGGACAGCCATGCCCGTTGAAGTTGGACATGGTGGCGTACATGAGTCAGAACCCTTTACAACCTGCAAGAAGTGGCGAGGAAGGTTTATAACAAGCTGCCACTACATTGTCAGATATGTTGGTTATATTTCCTTCTTTCTTTCCTCTCCTGGTTTTACTCTTGTCCAATCATCGGTTCTGAATTATTCTGCACGTGTGAGTTAGAGCTGGGAAATATATCAATATTATATCGATATCGTGATATGAGACTAGATATCGTCTTAGATTTTGAATATCGTAATATGGCATAAGTGTTGTCTTTTCCTGGTTTTAAAGGCAGCATTACAGTAGAGTGATGTCATTTTCTGACCTTACCAGACTGTTGTAACTGTTCTATTATTTGCCTTTACCCACTTAGTCATTATATCCATATTACTGATGATTATCAATAATCTCATTGTGTAAATATTTTGTGAAAGCACCAATAGTCAACACTACAACATTGTTGCGGTATCGATATCGAGGTGTTTGGTCAAAAATATCGTGATATTTAAGTTTCTCCATATCGCCCAGCCCTAGTGCGAGTTGCGTTACGATTATGACTTACGATCATTCCTTCCTGAACAAACTAAAGCTGCTTTAAAAAGGAACCACAGCAGCACTGGTGTTATTTGGTTTTGTGTATGTTGAGACTGACCGTCACGCCGCTGTCGGTCTGCGTCTCTCTGTAGGTGAAGTTGCAGACGGCCCAGGCCAGGTAGTACGTGGACATGCGCGGCGTGCGGGCGAAGCGGTTGGTCACCCATCCGTCCTCGTCCGAAAGCGAGCTGCTCTCCACGGGCATGTTGGAGAGCGAGGTGTACTGCGGGTCGTGGCGCAGGGTGAGGGAGAACGTGGCCTTGTAGATGGGCTCGTCGAAGCAGGGGAAGGCCTTCCGGGCGTGGATGGGACTGAACTGGGTCACAGCCAGGTAACTGGGAGGGGACAAAAGAAAGGGAGCGGAGTTATTGTTAAATAAAAAAAGATGAATGAACTTTCAGAGGGGCTTCAAATTATTATTATTACATTATAACCTTTATATATATTCAGAGAGGGCCATTTAGAACAAGCTCTCTTTTCCAATGACTCCCTAATTACAGCACAAATAAAAAAAATAAAATAAAAAACAATCTAAAAAAAAATTACAGTACAAATAAATATGATCAGGGTCTAGGTTTTTTTTTTTTTTTTTTAACGTTTCTTCATTCGGATCCATTTGCAATCCACTCCAATTCTAAATAGATTTCTGTAGTTCAAACAACTCCGAATTGTAGTTGAGAACGTCAGTCATAATGGCCCACGTATTAAAATCGTCGGGTTTAAATCGGGCTCATAATTACAGTTAATGTGTCGGGCCGGGATCGGACACAACGTGCACAGGTTCGGGTAGGGTCGGGCTTGATTTTTTGGGCCCGATCTAAAGTTTACGTTACGCCGACCTCTTCAAGAAGCTGGGTGAAGGAATGAAAGAGGGACGCTGTGTTCACACGGTCCAACAAGTCCACCATCGCTGGTAAACTCGTATTTTGCACGGCTACATGTGAATGTGAATATTAGTTGAATATTCAGTTTCATTGGCCTATAAACAGCTTAGTTAGAATATCGTCTTTTTCGGAATAAGGGATAAAACCGGAATATTATGTGCATGTAAATGATGTGAGAGCGAATGGTTCAGGGAATGATGTCAGCATTGCAAACACCATCTATCCGAGTCCTTCACTCTTATATACGGCAAACAAACTCCCAACTGCCCATAAAATGACCCAGAAATGGGCCACTTTCAGCCCTGGTCGGACATTTACTAGATCTTGATTTGACTGGAGGTCAGGTTCATGTGTTGATCATAAATCACATCTGATGTTACAAAACCTCAGAGAAAAACTTAATGTTAGTTTGGCACATACCCCCCCTACCACTTGTGTGTGGAGATTAAATGAATGACAAACAGCTTTAGAGATGTTGGTAGGTGGATTTTGTTACCTTTGGGCAGAGTCAGGATAGCTGTTTGTCCCTGATTAGTCTTCATGCTAAGCTAAATGAGCCGGCTGCTGGCTGTAGCTTCATACTTAGTACAGACATGAGTGGTATTGATCATCTCAAGAGGCAACTACAGGATGTAAATGATGAAAAGTGGCACAGAGAGTCAGCCAGAAAAACTTAACTGTGCATCATCATGTCTTTGGCGTGACTAAAAAAATAGAAACGCACAGTGCGGACTCAGTAATGTTGATTATAAAACCGTTTCAAGTTTCAATTTGATTGCCTATGAATTCACTTTTCATTTGTTACAGGAAGATACGGTTACTCTCTTTTAAAAGTTATAGTTTCACTTTAAACCAGGTCCCCCTGGGTCCATTTGGTTCCAAGAAACTAACTTTGGGCCAGGTCCGCTTTACTTTCAGTCTAATTCGCTTCCTTTCTCTTGCCACAAACCCTCTCAGCGGAGACAGCGGTAGAGCAGCAACTCCCTTGCTCTGCGAGGTTAAAGTGAATGTTTTTGTCAAGGAGTCTGGTGGCTTTGACGAGAGCAGAGAAAACTGCTTCAGTTCCCCGCCGTAAAGGGCTGTCTGACAGCAAGGGAATGTAGTTAAAATATTCTAAACAGAGCTCACACTTAAACTGATATAGATGTTTTTAGGTGCGTTTAGCTGCTGCCCCCCCGTCCACAGCCGGACATTGCTTAGCGCTACAGCTACTCCAAACTGGGGGCGTACCGACCTCCATCTACTGTCGCTAACACACCGACTGTGGTGAAGTAGCTCATACAACCACACTTCAAACCATCTGAACTCTCTCCTTACAGAGTCCAGCCTGACTCCACTGACCGACAGATCAGATCTCATTATATTGACGAACAACACTTTGCTCCACATTTGGCCTTGAATCCAAATGATGGCTTTAAATGAAATGTCTAGTGAGGCAGAATTGCTGTAGCATTAAAATGGCCTATAAAGTGACCACTAATTCAATTCATCATATTCTCATGTTTGGCTTTAAATGCTCTCTGGCTCCGGGTCAAAGCTCCGACACGTCGAACTCTTCTGGAATAAATCCATAGAGAATATGTGATGCCGTCGTATGAAGCTGGGTTTTGTTTTAGTCCTTCAACATTTCAAAGCTATCAAAGGAGACATTTGAGGTGGAATCAGAGTTCAGAGGGTTGAAGGATGAGGATAATCCTCTGAAGTCGGCTGTCTGCAAGCAGAACTTTTTACGGGAAGACATTTTGACGTCTTCAGGTTTTCTCGTTCAGTGCGGAATAAAGGAGCGTCGACAGAAAGAGATAATCCAAAATAAACACGAGGACGTTTTCTGTTTCCTCCCGATTTCTTTAAGCCGAGTTGAATGTTTTCATATCGGAGCTTTGTTACGTGCGTCTGTCAGCTACTTGACAGAAACAGGATGAAATTAAAACTCCAGGAAATAATCCCTCTGAAAACTTTCTTTTTCTTTCTTGTGCATTTTTCTCCGGGTGTTTATGGAGGAAGAGATGAAAGGAATAAGAGTGGGAGGCGGAGGTGGAGAGGATGGGAGAAAGTACAGGTGGGGATTGGAAGAGAAGAGGAAGGGAAAGGGTGGAAGATGAAAGACCGAGAGAGAGAGAGGTGGCAACGAGGAGGAAAGAGGAAGAGGCAAATAAAGAGAGGCAATAAAAGTGAAGGAAAAGAAGGATGGGAGCAGAAAGGAGGAGGAGAAAAATATCAGAAGGCACCACAAAGAAAGCACTAATTCAAAACAGAGGAGGTATACTGGGGGAGGAAGATAAAGAGGAAGAATAGAGGCAGAGAAGAGCTGATGAGGGAGAAAGAGAAATGGGAGGAAGATGTGGAAGAGGATGATGAAAAGAAAGAGGAAGTTGAAGAAGAGAAGAACAAGAGGAGATGAGAGAGGAGGAGGAGAGAGTTGAAGGGGGAGAGGGGAATAAAAAAAGAGAAGGAAGAGGTGGACGAGAGATAGTGTACATGAAGAAGAAATAAGAAGAAAAGGGAAACTGAAAGGAGGTGTGGAGAGAGGATAATAAAGAATAAAGAGCGGGAAGAGAAGGAGGAAGAGTAAAGGAAGGAGAACAAAATAAGAGGCGAAGAAAAGGGACAAAAAGAAGAGGAGAGAAAGTTGAAGAAGTGTAAGAGAAAAAATATGAAAAAGAGGACAAGAGGAAGAGGGGAAAGGGAGTGAAGGGATAGGAGTAGGGTTGGGTACCGAAACCCGGTTCCACTATAGGAATCAGACCGGATTAGAACGCAAATTTTGGTTCTTCATTTTGGTTCCACTTAATGAGTCGACTGAAATATTTTCCCCTCCGTCGCTCCGAAACGGACGTAAAAATATCACCCTCTCTCTGTAGTCCACCGTAGCTACCGTAAATGTAGGCTACTTTTAAAATGGCATATTCTCCCTCTGGGCTCACCAAAACGGACTAAAAGCATATTAACCATTCACTGAACGTGATCACTGGAAAGCTATTACATCTTTGATGTCACTTTTCAGTTAACAATACCCAACCCTAGGTATGAGGAGGAGTTAGAAGAGTACTAGAAAGAGAAAGATGTTGACAGTAGAGATGGTGAGATGAAGAAATATGGAAATGAGAAGAGGAGAGAAAGAGGAGAACATAAAGGAAGGACTTTAGAGGAGGAAGAGGGGGAGAAGTAGAAGCAGATGAAAGCAGAGACGATATGTGAGGAAAAGAGGAAGGCAAAAAGGAGGAAGAAAAAGGGTAGGAGGCAGGGAAGCATTGGGAGGAGAGAGAAAGACCGACAAGATGATTGAGAGGATAAAGAGACGAGAACATCAAGGAAAGATTAAGAGGAGGAAGATGGGGGGAGGTAGAAAAAGGAGGAAAATGTGGACCTGTAAAAAAGGAGGAAGAGGAGGAATGGAGGTAGGAGGAATTGAATAGAAAGTGGAAGAGGTGGACAACCGAGGCAGTGAGAAGAAGAAAGAAATTGAAACGAGGTGTACAGAGATGATGATGGAGGGGAGAGAGGAGGGGGGGGAGGGAGAAACCGAATAATAAACAGAGGGCGAGCAAGGCAGACAGAAAGAGAGAGAGAATAATGGAGAAAGCCTGAGAGGGCCGAGATAAAGAGAGAATCTATTAGACGAGAGGATGAGTCTGTAACACACACAAAAAAAAAAAAAAAAAATTAACACACAGACACACACGCATACGACTTGACATCCTGCAGGTTGCCAACCGTCGTCGCTGCCAAGGTAACGCTTGTTGTCACAGTAGTCCTGATTGACAACCAAGCTGACAGCGTTTCCCCGGACAACCTCGACACAGAAAACACACACACACACACACACACACACACGTCTCCCGAATACCAAGAAGAGGAAAAAAAAGAGATTACATAATTTCCTGCTGTAAAGTTTGTCATTATCACAGAAGAGCAACACACACAAGTCATTGTCTGTGTGTTACAGTTCTATATCTCACACACACACACACACCACACCGACCTCTTCAAGCAACATCTCAAATTGCAAATCCCCATGTTCACATTGAAGAATGGGGTGGGTGTGTGTGTGTGTGTGTGTGTGTGTGTGTGTGTGGCTATAGTTTTACACAGGAAGCCAGTGAAGAGGCTGATTCATCATGTTTGGTGTAAAATATATAATATATGTGACTAATGGAGGGGAAGGGAGGAGGGGGGGTTAGATCAGATTTCAATTCTTCTTGTTTATTGATGGAGCGACGGAGAAGAAAGTAAGGATGTAGGAGATTGGGGGGGGGGGGGGGGAGAGAAAAGAAGGAAGGAGGAAATAAGGAGGTTGTTACTTTGCTTTCTGTTCCTCTCGGTGGGCCGTGACCCACAGCTGACCAATGAAAACAGCTTGACACTATTAACACTATGGTGGAACTAAACCAGGCACTTTATAAGTCACAGTAATTACGACCAGTTTGACACAATGTTCTAACATTCAGCAATTTTAGTTTTGCTTACAATAATAAGTAATCTTGATCTTAAAAAGGGTCTAAAATCGCCAGTGGTTGTTCCCAAAGAGTTGTTGCTCATGCAAGCAGCCCCATGAGGCATGCATTACACACAAGAAAAAAAAATCCACACATCCTTTAAGCCTGCAGACTCTTAAGTCTGGTTTAAGAAGCTGATTGTTTTTCCCAAGCAGCCAATTAAAATGTCAGGATAGCAATTATCTTAACCTTAAGTTTGGTTCTAAGTAGAGCTGTAAAGATTAATTGATTAATCGGTTAGTTGTCAAATATTAAACTGAAGTGCCAACTATTTTGATAATCGATTAATTGGTTTGAGTAATTTATGACAAAAAAAAGTAACAATTCTGATTCCAGCTTCTTAAAAGTGAATATGTTCTAGTTTCGTCACTATAATGTGACAATAAACTCAATATCTTTAACTATTGGGCTTTGAAAAACACGGAACATTTTTCACTATTTTATAAACCAAACAACTTATCGATCGAGATTAACCGTGGAGGAATAGACAATGAGAATAATCTTAAAGTTTTAGCGGTATTCCATCATACACCTGAGAGAAGTTTCCAGCGTGAGTATTGATCCGTCGGTGATATTAGATGAAATGTCAGGGGGACATCAAGGGCCATAAGGATTCATCCTTTATGTATAGTGATTTGAATGGCAATCCATCCAATAGTTGGTGAGATATTTCCCTCTGGACTGAAATGGGCGGACACTGCCGTCATTGCTAATTTCAGGCTCAGGTAAGATGGTCACAGGTGTGAAGCCCTCTGCTACACAGCACTTTCTGCTCCTCATCTGTGTGCCTGAGAACAAACACATTTATTAAGTCGCTTCAATTGACGGCCACGTTATATAGGTTACCCTCTGACACACACTAAGTGGGTGAGCGCAGTATTGATCTGAAACATCTCATCTCAACACTGGATGAATCTATCAGCGCGAGAGAGTCAAGAGAGTGAGCTGGTGATGAAGAGGAGTGAACTATCAGCTTCAAGAGACCGGAGCTAAAAACAGAGCGTTTCAGACTATCAGGTTATTCAGACAGACAGAATGAGGAAAATAATGTGTTGTTTTTTTTACTTTAAAGCATGTAAACATGTTCAAGCAGAAACCCAAATTACAAGAATGTACCTGAAAATGAGCATGTTGAAATGTAGACTCTTCATCAACCATCCCGTCTCTCTCGTTAACACTTCGACGACTTTGTTCCTCATCTGACTCTTCCTCGTTAGCGGCCTTACTAGTCCTCGTTAACTGTAAATTCCTTGCCTCGTTTAAAAAAAAAAAAAAACACAGCCTCTGTCTAATGAAAAGGTTCCTCACAGGATCTGGAGGGGGGGGGGTGTTTTAGGTTTCTGTCAGAAGTCTGTTCTAAAGCTCGCAGCTGGAACTTTTTTTTATCAACACTGAAACAAGGAGTCCGATTTTAATGTAAGATAAGATCAGACCAGATAAAGATAAGATATGCCTTTATCGTCTCCTACAGGAGAAATTCATCTCGGGCGTTCGAGAGAAACGAAATGGCGACACATCGCGCATAAACACACAATAAACATACAGTTAACCTACATAGAAACATAATCATACATTATCTCATCCAATGCTTCAATGGACATCTAATAAACCTCACACAAGCGCCCCCCCACCCCCCCTTACTCACAATCACAGAAGAACAGAAGAGAACCCACCACACATCGTATTGCACTTAATTTTGATAATTATTGCACATTTCCCGTTACCTCATGCTGTAGTCAGCTTCTGTACTGCACAATGCCCAATGGACAGTGTTCACAGCAGACATGTTGACTTGTCATAGTAGGAAAAGCACAGCTGAAATTGATAACCTTAACGATGGCTCAGTTCCATCAAGTGTCCCAGTAAGATATTTCAGAGAGTCAGCATGCACAATACCAGGGCCTCTCCTAAGTGGAATGCAGCCATCATTAATGAGTTTGAATACACCTGTGCTTTTCCTACTATGACATGCCAACATGTCTGCCGTTAAAAAGGTCTATTGCATAATACCTCTCCACCTGCATTTTTGGTTCATGTTTGCAGTCAACGGCTGAAGTTGAGTTTAGATCAGAGGGTGTGGAGATTAATACTAAGGATTCATTTACTCCTCCTGACATTAATATAGTCTCAGCCAGTCACATCGCTGGTCTCATTGGGCGCAAGCAGCTGAGCCAATCAGTGACACAGGACAACAAAATGTTGAAGCCGTTTATACGATCACGTCAATCTCAAATCTGTATCTCACGTCATGCATGGCCACGTCATATAACATGTGACTCCGTTTTCATCAGGATGCATTTCAAGAACAAAACGCAAAAAGCACTTTTGCTAAAAAAGAAAGTTGGAAAGGAGGCCGTGATGCACTGATGTAAAGTATTATTCAGTCACTGCTCCACATTTGCACAGTATGTATTTTGCATTTGTTGATAAAACCATCAGACTGGCAGTGACGTTGCAGGAGAAACAGCGCAAGGTCTAGGAACCATTTCCCACCGAGACACCAACAACTCTTTGTGCTGCTTCATTTGAATGACCCCCCAGCTGAGCACCGTGCACTCTGAGCGGGGCAACACAATACCACACCGATTCTAAGTCAGGACAGTACCTAACTGGCCGGGTGCCACCTGCGCTGGTTGTTGTGTCGCTGTATAATTCAGCCCCCCAAGACGTAGTTTTCCATCCATATTTTTTTCTGATGTTAAATGCAGCTAAAAATGAATCTAGAAAATAATCTGCGGAGAAATCGTGATGAAATAATAGTTGCAGTCCATGATTTGATCAACAAATCTGGTGACTTCAAAATCAACTTTGGCTTTAAAACTAGTTGTTGCTGGACTTCACTTGGCCCTTTTGGCTTGAATACCTTGATACTGCCACCAGGCAGGTGTTTGGTGTTTTATGCCCTCAGCGTCATCTTCCAGGCAGCGCTGCCTGGAATGCACTAGGATTAAGCAATGGTTGGGGTTAGGTTTTTGTGTTAAAACGTAAACAAAAAAAAAAAAAACATGTTCGGTTAAGTAAAACTGTTTAAAAGAGTACCAGAAATTAAGTCGGTTAAAAGGACCACTGGACAGGATAGACAGCGGGAAATTAAAACTTTAAATAAAAAGGTTACCTCCAGACAAGCCCTGGCATCTCTCCCGTAGACATTTATAAATAAAATATATACATATAGAATTATTTAAATAAGTAGCCCGGTATCATAATACTAAATAAATTCTGTCCCAGTATTTAAAAAGAATCTATATTAATCAACTTCAAAATAAATGCGTAAAAGGATAGTGATTTAATTAGGGCTGCAACTAACGATTTTAATAATTGATTAATCTGTCGATTATTTTTTCGATTAATCGGATAAAAAAAAAAAAAAAAAAAAAAAAAGCATTAATTTACATCAACTCAATACATACATACTTGTTTTAGTTAATAGTTGTGTAAAGGTAAGTAACCCAAATAGCAGATAGATGCAGAGAGACAGACACACAGACACACACTTACTAAATTATTACCATCATTGTAGTAAGTGCAAGTTAAGTTCATTTATACACCACACACTATTATATTTGTCAACAATAACTGATATGGGACAAAGCACATAATATATACATGACAACAGATTGAAAAATTAATGGGCCAAAAAAGGCGAGTGAATAAAACCGTGTCTTTAGTCTTGCAAACTGTACCCCCCCTGCTTTATTACTGTTATTACCGAGCTAACGCTAGCTTGTCATGCTAGTCAGCTGGATAACGAGTAAACAGCAGCACCAGAAGAGCTACTGGAGGGACGGTACGTTCCTCCCTTCAGACCGGAACAGAAGGAGGATAGTGTAGTGACTTTACCCTGCTGTTGAACTCCCTTCCTCCTCATCAAGGACTCCAACAGGTTTACGTTTTAGGTGCCGATACATCACCGTGGTGCGCCCGTGCCATGCCGTGTCGCTTTTGCTTAACTTGCAATTAACACGTTTGATTTATTTAGTGTGAAATGCTCCCACACCTTGGATGACTTAGGTCGTACTGATTTCTCTGCCTCCGCCGAGTGTTTCAGAACAACGTTACGGGTCTCTCCGGTCTCTCTCCGTATTTACTCTACCGCCGCTCTGCTCTTTTCTTTTATTTCGCTCCACGCTGCTCCTCTCTGCGCTCAACTAATTTTTTTTTTAATCTCCGCGACTGGGTTGCCTAATAGTTGCGCGACACAACGAATCGATAATTAAATTTGTTGCCAACTTTTGTAGTAATCGAATTTTATCGATTTTATCGATTCATTGTTGCAGCCCTAGATTTAATTAAATTAAACACATTCTAAAATACTGTCAGAATTACTTGCCCTTGAGTTTAAAAAAAATATATATAATCATACACAATTTAATATTAGTAAAAGTAAAAGTTAAGGTTAGGTGCCTTGAAGTAGACGTTGGGGGCTTAAAACACCATGGAGCCACCAGGCACATGGAGAAATAACGATGCTTCCATTTGTTGCTCATTTACTAAGCAAACAATTTCCATTTTAACTGTGACTGTGTGGAACCGACAGATTGTCGGCAGAGAAGATGATTCTGCATTAAATGTCTCAGAAGTGTCTAAACTTTTGCACGGCTCTTCTAGACTTTCCAAATGTTATCGAATCAAATTCTGATAGTGAAACTAGGCCTTCCGTGGGAAGAAGTTTGTGATGTTGGAAAAAAAAAAAAAACTATCCACTGATTTATAGACATCTCTTTCGCCATGTAAGTTTATGGGAAAATGCCTTTTTTGGGCCAGAGGGCATCATGTGACAGACACGGAAGTTGTATTTTCAATGTTTGGCCGCTATGTCAAATTGGATTCAAAGGCCGGTGCGCTCCCTGGAGGCCTGGTGGAAACGCACCACACCAACCCTGGTGCAGCTCCCTTGTTTACATTAGCTATTAGTATTGATGGGTCGGTCTTCATGCTGTCATGTGAGGTACAGAGACTGGACCATTTCAGACTGATTTCACTGGGAGACATCAGCAAACCGCAAACTGTGTGTGTGTGTGTGTGTACACACTAATTAATTCCCCCCCCCCCCTAGCATTTAATATCCAGACACTGTAGGCTGAGCTTAAGCAAATCTCACAGTGGAGTGTGTGTGTTTGTGTGTGTGTGTGTGTGTGTGTGTGTGTGTGTGTGTGTGTGTGTGTGTGTGTGTGTGTGTGTGTGTGTGTGTGTGTGTGTGTGTGTGTGTGTGTGTGTGTGTGTTAGCATTAGCCACACAGCTGCATTCAGCTAATCCTTAAACCAACAGTGATCTTTGTACACACACTTTTCAGCAGTGTATAATTTGGACAGTAGTGACGTGTAAATCTGACATTTTCAAAGCTTTTTTTTCTTGAAATAATGAGCTGTGTCTCTTTGCCTTGCTGGTTAGTCATCAGATTAACATATTTATGAACCCAGACTGGCACCTTTTTAAAAAGGGTTTTAGTCACATATACATATTTCCTTACTACTGTATGTGTAAGGAAACTATCTTATTTAGATGCATTTATTCCAGCAGTTAATATGCTCTCTAGGGCTGCTAACCTGACTCCGCCAGATGGATTGCTTCACATTGGCTCGGCATATCCATCTGGGAACTTTCCGTTGGAGAACTTTTGGGAAGGGGCGGAATACTGGTTATTTGATTGGATGAACAATCTGTCTATCACCTATGTTGGTGATAGACGGGCCAAATCAACCAATCAGATCCACGAAGCGTATGAAAATACAACCACAAGCCCGCCCCTGCCGCTGTAGGCAAAGCATAGCTCGTAAGCTCAGCATGCAAGCAACATGTCGGTAAAGGAGATTTGCCTTTTGTGTAGCGAGAATTTAGGAATAAAAGACACCATTTCAGGTTCCCGGACCATATTCCAAAAGAAGGATCCAAGAGAAAAAAAAGCATTAGTGAGCGGCTAACAGAATTAGGGCTACCGCTGGCTGATAATACTGGTTAGCTGATTGGATAAACCATCGGTCTATCACCTCCTAACCCACCTCAAAACCAACGCTGATTGGACCGGTCATTTGGCTAACGGCTCCAAATTTTTTCTGCCTCAAGATGCCAGACTGATCTGCGAGTGGAAAACTGGAGCTCGCCAGATCAGGACGGTCTCACGAGGCTATAGGGCTGCAACAACGAATCGATAAAATCGATAAAATTCGATTACTAAAAAAAGTTGGCAACGAATTTAATTATCGATTCGTTGTGTCGTGCAACTATTACACCACCTAGTCGCGGAGATAAAAAAAAATTTAGCGCAGAGAGGAGCAGCGTGGAGCGAAATAAAAGAAAAAAAAGAGCAGAGCGGGGGTAGAGTAAATACGGAGAGAGACCGGAGAGACCCGTAATGTTGTTCTGAAACACTCGGCGGAGGCAGAGAAATCAGTACGACCTAAGTCATCCGAGGTGTGGGAGCATTTCACACTAAATAAATCAAAAACGTGTTAATTGCAAGATAAACAAAAGCGACACGGCATGGCACGGGCGCACCACGGTGATGAGTCGGCACCTAAAACGTAAACATGTTGGAGTCCTTGATGAGGAGGAAGGGAGTTCAACAGCAGGGTAAAGTCACTACACTATCCTCCTTCTGTTCCGTTCTGAAGGGAGGAACGTACCGTCCCTCCAGTAGCTCTTCTGGTGCTGCTGTTTACTCGTTATCCAGCTGACTAGCATGACAAGCTAGCGTTAGCTCGGTAATAACAGTAATAAAGCAGGGGTGGTACAGTTTGCAAGACTAAAGACAGTTTTATTCACTCGCCTTTTTTGGCCCATTCATTTTTCAATCTATTGTCATGTATATATTATGTGCTTTGTCCCATATCAGTTATTGTTGACAAATATAATAGTGTGTGGTGTATAAATGAACTTAACTTGCACTTACTACAAAGATGGTAATAATTTAATGAATAAGTGTGTCTGTGTGTCTGTCTCTGCTATTTGGGTTACTTACCTTTACACAACTATTAACTAAAACAACAAGTATGTATGTATTGAGTTGATGTCTGAATTCTTGCACATGCCAAAACAAAGCTAGCATTCATTCTGCTATCGAATATCTTTCTCTCACGTAGAGTCTCTCTTACCCAACGTTTGAGGAATCTGTTTAGTGCACAACGTCGACTGTAACCATTCAACTTTAACTAGCAGGTTGTTCTGTTGTGATCGAGCTCTGCTGGTCAATCAGCTGCTGTATTGATCCAACATTGATCCAAACAGCAGCTACCAGTGAATATGGGACCACTGGTGCTGAACACATACCGAGGCCAAACCTGATCGCTGAGGAGTTACCGTTTTAAAGTGTTCTCTTAATAGTGGGACCGAAAAACTCCTTTTATTAACCTTCCTGGACCATTTGTATGCACACATATTAAATTACACATTGTCTCACACCTATCTTCTGCTTATTTTATCATCTGCTAATTACGTCTGCTTCTGTATTCATTTCATAAGTTAAAACACACTTGAATGTAATGTAATTACTAACAAGATCTGAATCCGAGGAAGCCATTTAAAGATAATGCAAGAAAGCCATGTCAATAGCAGGAAGTAACAGGAAATATCAAGTCAATGGAAATAAGTCTTATTTGATGGATCACACATGCCTGGTTAAGGTTTTAGGATGTTTCGTTTTGCAGGATTTGAGTTCCAACAGAATTTGAATCATAAAAGTTTTCAAACACAACTTTATCTCACAGAATCATTCTAAAGTCAAGACTTTTGTACAAAAAATATGGTTTTAAAAACAATCAAACACAACAGGATGCAAGTTATATGGACCAGTGTCACGTATACAATGTCAATGCAAAACTTAATCTATCAAGAGTATTTTAAAAAAAATGTCTGTCTAAAATAAAGTAATAAAGTAATAAAATGTCATTAATTTGAAAGTGAAACAGAGGACATACTTCCCTTTGAATAAATGTAACTATTTCAATTCCACCTAACATGACCTGGTTGGTTAAAATGCAGTGTTATTTCTTTGTTTTTGTAATCCGTCATAGCTATCAGCCTGCTGACAATCTGAACTGTACAAACTGTCCTGCTCTGTTCATCGATCCGTCACATTATCGCTTACCGACTCTCAGCGGTTTGGTGATTGGTGGAAGGTTAACTCTCTGCACAACCGAACGACGCCACGTCACTGCTGCCTGGCTGGAACTAATTACAAGAACTCCTTAGAAGAGACGTTGATGCTAAAACAAATCTGGAGCAGCATTTTGAAAGCTCAGTGTTGGTTGACTAAACGATTAGTCAATCTTTAGAAAATGTCGTCTGCATTGTTCTCAGTTTTTCTCCAGCAAAAAACAGGAAACATTATCAAGCTCCAGTTCTCTAAATATTACACAGGAACCATTTCATCAGAGAAATCCATAAATGTCATCATTTTGCTAATGACAGTCGTTAAAAAGGGTCTCCAAAATCTGCAGGAAATATTCGACACAAAAATCACACCTCTTGCAAAATGACTTATTGCAGAGCTTCAATTTTCGTGTTTTACACTATGTTGCAACGTTTCGGTACTAGACCATCTTCTTGCCTGAAGAAGATCTAGTACCAAAAATGTCCTACTCAAACTTTATATTGTTTGCAAGATAGACCGTGTGTGGAAGTTTCTTTGCAACTTTTGACCTGCTTCCCCCTTTGACGCACCGGTCTCATGTTTTACACTATAAAATGAATGGTAAATGGACTGCATTCATATAGCGCTTTTTTAGCCTTAGTGACCACTCAAAGCATAGGTGGCAGAGGATAGAATGAAAAGTGCCACCTGCTCATCAGCAGCGATCTACATTCACAGCAGTTTGGGGTTCAGTATCTTGCCCAAGGACACTTCGACATGGGTTGCTGTGGCTCAAAAGGTAGAGTGGGTGCCCCTCGACCACAAGGTTGGCGGATCAATCCCTCCGGCCACATGTCAAAGTGTCCCTGAGCAAGACGCTGAACCCCAAGTTGCCAAGTTGCTTGTATAGCTGTCCACTGCTCCTAATACTTTGGATGGGTTAAATGCAGTAATAGAATTTCACCACATTGTACTGTGTGTATGTGATGATTAAGAATATGGGCCAGGGATTGAACTACCGACCTTCTGATTAGTGGCTGACCACTCTACCTCCAATTTGTATAGATCTGATCACGCTGATGTTTGTTCACATGTTCATTTTTGAATGATCAGTTTGGTTTTTTGGTTATTTGATGCAAAAAAACGGGGTGAAACGTCATGATTGACAGCTGGGATTGACTCGTAATTGCTCAGGCGGGGTGTATAAGCGAATCACTACTGCGCGGACTCAGACTTCAAAAATTACAAGATGGCAGCGCCCGAATCTGGAATATTTTCATTGGGTGGAAGTAAAAAAGCATCGTCCATCTTTATAAATTTATAAAGTCTAGTGCTAAACGCTGTGTGTTGGGGCTCCGTTAGGGCCCCCCCCCCACCACTACTTCCAGGCAATCAGAAACGAGTAAATACACCGAATATAATACAGAATTACTGTACGTTTAAGGACTTCAAAGATGAAAGGTTTCAGCATGGGAGAGTCCTCATATGGTCATAACTTTACTTTGTCCAATTATGAGCGAGCTCTTCAATTAACTAAAACTTTGTTCCACTTATTGCAGAAACAGGCGATTGAATGTTCTGTCGCCGTGGTAACACACAGCCTCGCAGAGATGGGAGGCCACACAGCCAAAAAGTCATGCATGAAATAATAAATGTATCAGCACACAGTCTGTTTCCCATCAGCACCGTGGGGGAAGAAATCTGATGTGACAACAACTCTGGAGCACAGGCTTATGGGAAATTCATAAGGAGGGAGGGTGTGTGTGTGTGTGTGTGGTTTGATAAGTGGAACACACACACACATTGAGCAGTGTGTTTGAGTTAATCAATGTTGTGGATGTGAAGCTCTGACCTTTTCTAGTCAAACCACCTGCTGCTGGAGAAGAAAGGAGTGTTTCTGCGTTTCTGTGTGTGTGTGTGTGTGTGTGTGTGTGTGTGTGTGTGTGTGTGTGTGTGTGTACCGTTTCTCTCTGTGCAGGGTGTACGAGCTCCTGAAGAAGCCCAGCAGCTCGTCCTCGATGGCGGCGTCGAAGCTCACGTTCAGCCGGTAAACTCTCATCGGCTTCAGCTCGCGGTGCAGAACCACGACGTACATCTGATTGGCCGGAAAGGCGAAGTGGCGGTGGATGCGCATGGCTCCGCCCCCGGGCCTGTTGGCGGGACGGCCGCCGGCGCCGCCCTCTGCTGTGACGGACACCCGGTTCACCTGAAGGGAGGTAGAGGAGGAACATTAGGATAGGATCGATATAAAATATACAAGACATTCTTAGATCGTTTTTATATTGTCACATCGCCCAGCCCTAACATGAATATTTTATTCCATTTCTTCAAATGGATCTTCCTTATTTCTATTCCTAAAATCCTTTTAAAAGCTACAAGTACTTCTTCCTCCTCTGCAAATCATTAAAATAATGACAATTTGTCATCATTAAGCAAAAAAGGGTGAACTGAGGTTTGAAGAAAACCAGTGGAACTACCCTCTGAAATGAGCAGCAGTGCATGATGGGAACATGCCCGACAACAGTAGGTACCATTAGGAGCCTCTGGGTCTCTGTTGTCAAACAACAGCGATAATCAGCCAATCAAACAGTGAGCGTGTGCGTCTGTATCGGTTTGTGTGAATGTGCGTTTGTTCTTTGATGAATGAAGTGATCGATACGAACAGAGAGCCTGGGGACACAGACAGGACACGTTGGCTATTAAAAGGATGTTTTTCAAGGGTTTTCTGGTGAGTCAGCAAACGCAGCGCCACGCTCTGTGATGCCTTCAAATGCTCCACTCAACCAAAATGCTTTTTAATTGGGTTTGTTTGTTGACCGCTTCGACTTGTCAGCTCAATTTGTCACCGTCAGACATTTTAACGGCCCGTCATGGTTCCCGTTTGTATACTGAATCTTTAATAACGTGTCTTATTGTGATCAAATCTGTCTGGTCAGTCATGTGAGAGCCACCGAGGACTCTACAAGTTGATTTTCACTCAACGTAAACTGGAACCAATCATTGCCCTAGGGTAAAGGAAATCAGTCTAAGAACTGATGATACGTTTTGGCTCAGCAGGAATTGTTAAAGACCAGTTCATCCTAAAATTAAAAATACATATTTCCCCTCTTACCCTTATCAATCTAGATAGTTTAGGTGCGAGTTGCCCAGTGTTGGAGATATCGGCCGTAGAGATGTCCGTCTTCTCTCCAGTATAATGGAACTAGATGCCGCTCGACTTGTTGTGCTCAAAGCGCCAAAAACGTACAGTTGAAAAACTCAACAGCAATGTCTCTTTCCAGAAATCAGCCAAGGAGAACGCCATTAATGTTTACATCACAAGCCTCTCATCCACGAGTACCCTTCCTTCTGTGTGGTGATAAAGTTGGCGGGGTAGTTTGGTAGAAAGAAAATAGTTCCTACATGAAACTGCTCCCAACCAGGTCTGTGGATTATTTTCAGTAAGCGGGTCATGATTTCTGGAAAGAGACCTTGCTGTTGAGTTTATCAAATGTATTTATGTCACTTTAAAAGGTCCCATGTCAGGAAAATTTCTCTTTATGAGATTTTTTAACATTAATATGAGTTCCCCCAGCCTGTCTATGGTCCCCCAGTGGAATTTGGCCAACCCATGAGAGAGAGACATCATGGCTTTCAAACGAGAAAAGTGGCAGTTGGTCAAGGCCACACCCCCACCCTCCACCTTGCCCCTCCCACTCTCCTCCTCAATAGCTTCAGATGCAGAAATGGCACATCCTAAGGAAAGCTCATAGTGGGACTGGCTCTAGTGGCTGGAATTCTGCACCAAAGCTGAATTTCGGGAAAGAGACTTCAGATACAGTATTAGGGGACCACTAAGGTCTATATAAAAGAGACTTCAGATACAGTATTAGGGGACCACTAAGGTCTATATAAAAGAGACTTCAGATACAGTATTAGGGGACCACTAAGGTCTATATAAAAGAGACTTCAGATACAGTATTAGGGGACCACTAAGGTCTATATAAAAGAGACTTCAGATACAGTATTAGGGGACCACTAAGGTCTATATAAAAGAGACTTCAGATACAGTATTAGGGGACCACTAAGGTCTATATAAAAGAGACTTCAGATACAGTATTAGGGGACCACTAAGGTCTATATAAAAGCATCCAAAGAGCACCATGTCATGGGACCTTTAAGCTCCAGAAGCCAAGTGCCATCTAGTTCCATTATATTGGAGAGAAGGCCGATATCTCCAACACTGGGCAACTCACACCTAAACTACCTAGACTGATAAAAAGCACAACAGGTAAGAGAATACATGTGTCTTTGTTTTTGGGGTGAGCAGTCACTGGTTTGTAGTTCATGTAATAAAACAAGAAAACTATCACCATGATGCTTTTGGCCCATTTCTACTTTAGTTTTCTTGAATGTCGAATGGATTTTTCATTGACACTGAGAATAAAGCGTTCCTTGCAGGATCATTTTTTTTTCTCCTCTTTCTACCAGCAGGTTTTATTTTTAGCCTTTTTTCTTTTGGCCTTTTTATTAACAAAGAAAAATTGTCATGCACTGATATCTTAGGAGGCCTGCCTGGCACCCAACAACACCTCTTAATTCACAGTGCGCTCGCATACGAACATAAAAGGGGCTGCAGGGCTTTTAATTGGCCTCTGCCCAAATTAGACAGATTTTCCTCCTCTCACATTAGCAGAGTTGACCGGCCTGAAACATCACGTTGCTCAGGAGTTTCTCTGAGGCACTCTCTCTCATCTCAAATATTTGGCTGAAACAGCAACTTTGATGGTTAATTAGGAAATCTCTGAGGCCAAATCTGGAAATAAACACTTTGTTAGAGAGCGGCTTGTTTTTCCATTGCAGAGAGGAGATCTCAGGATGCAAACAAGGAGCTTTGTTTTGAAAGAATCATCGGGAAAGTTGTCAAACTGTTTGCATCCACTGGCAGCGATGTGCCCGTCTCTGAAAGGGGGGCAAGCTTTAGAGCGGGTATGGAGGTTAGTTCTCAATCACTTTCATATACTACAGCTACAACACCAACTGAAGAAGGTAGTGCATCCAGTGATTCCAAAAATAGGCACTTTGGTCCACGAGTAGGAGGTTCAGGGGTTGGGTAAAAGAGGGTCAACAATATCCAACACCTGAGTGTCATCTCAAAAAACATTTTTCTACACAGAGACATCTTTTTTTTTTTTTTTTTTTTTTTTAATACATCGGCACTTTCTGCACTTCATAAAACTGATCTTTTTGTGACTAAAGTCAAATAGAGCTGCAACGATTAGTTAACTAATCGCTTGGTTGATTGACAGAAAAATAATCCATTATTTGTTAAAGTAATTGTAGGAGCCACATACTGTATGTTGCTTATGGGCTCTTTATTGATTATTATATTGTGCACTTATATTGTAGGTGGCCAGTGCAAGCCAGCGGGCAATCAGACAGCCGGGCAGGAAGTGAAACAGCATGAGCATCCAGTCAATTTACCAAAAGACACCCCCCCAATATCGTATGTCTTCTCTACAACATCATAGACGATGAGAGATTCATCTTGGAGGTGGAAAAACATAATACGACACTACAGATCAGCACCAGAAAAGAGAAGGCATGGAGTTTAATTACAGGAGCGCTTGGAATGGAAGGTAGATACTAGCTTAATAAACATGGTTGTTCTGTAAAGTACTTGTAGAGACAATAAAATCTAAGTCGGGCAGGCAAGACGCTCCACTGTGGTATGGCGCGTGGCGGAGGACGGAACAAAACCGCTGCACAGATGGAACGCAGACGCGCCCGGTGGAAAATCCGGGTGATGGTTCGGTCACGCTAGCGGCACCGACATTTCAGAAAGAACTTGAGGGATTTCAATGGAAGTTCCACGATTAGGAGATTTGCTGACAAATCGAATATAAATAAATGAATGCATTGCTTTCATGTAAAGCTGAACTTTGGTGACGTTTGACACAAGAAATCGGGCTCTTGTCCACTTGCAAACTTGACCATTCAATTTTATATAACCCCAATAGAGCTTTCCTCTTTGTACCAACGTTCCCCACTGCATAGGCTTGCTTTGCCAGACCCTCCTCCAAAGCACGCTAGAGGAGAGTCTGGCTACTCCACATTCGGGGATGGGAGGAAAACGTGCTCTGGTTTAATGGCATTTCTTTAAACCAATCTCAATCGTCTTGGGCGGTGCTAAACACAGGAGAAAAGCCGCGGTGCCGCTGCAAAATAGCTTTTTTTGTGGAACATGTGTAACTTTAAAAGTTGTCGTTAAACAGAAAACTCAGATTGGACAGATAGTCTAGCTAGCTGTCTGGATTGACACTGCAGAGATTTGAGAAAAGGTTAACCATAGTCCTCATAAGGAGTTTAAAATGCCAACATAAAAGGAAGCCCAAGGCAACAGATATCCGGCTGAAATGAGTGAAATTCGGCAGATTTTCCAGCACAAGCGGAGCAATCCCAAAAGTGGAACGTCAAGGATAGACTGCCCAGTGCACGACATCACCTTACTCGCAAACAATTTTGCAAAGATTGCCTGAATATATTTTGCGATGAGGTCATGAATCTGAATCAGGCTTTGTAGATAATGATTGCATACATTGGTGTCTCACAGATATCACTATGATGTCATACGTTCAAGATAATTGAAGTTTACCAAAGATTTCTACAGATTTCTGCCCATACAGGCCACCGTACCTCAAGGCGGTCAGTGTGCAGCACGATGAATCTTGTGGCGTTGACGCACTCCAGCTCGATGCTGACCTCTCCGGAGAAAGTGAAGTTGTCCATGTAGACGGCGAGCCCCAGGTCGTAGTGCCGCGGCCTCAACGAGCCCGGCAGCCTCAAATTCCTCCACGGCTGGACCGCCTCGTCGTCACCCCTCTCCCCCGTCCTCTCACCTCTGCTCCCGTTCAACTTGGCCGACCCTCCAGTGCCTCGCGAGCCGGACTCGCCCGTCGCTCCATCGCGATCTCGTCCGCCGCACTCCTCGAAGCGGATGCTGAGCACCACAGCCACCGCCGTGACGATGATGAGGGTGAGGATGGAGAGGGCGAAGCCCAGCACCAGCCGTTTGTGCACGGTGATGTGGCGCTCGGTGGTTCGAGGCCGGACCACCACCGACTCTGCCCACTGGTCCGAGAGGCCGCGGCCATTCCGCATGGCGCCCGGGCTGCTGTCGTTTAGTCCCATTTAGCGCTCACTCCACCGACAAAGAAATGTCCTCGAGGTTCGGGCTCAGAAACAAGTGCATGGATGCTCGGGTTTGATTCCAGCTCGTTTACACACGATTCAATGTGAAAAGGAGCCGTCTGGGTTTTGATCCTTCCAAAGCTCGGTCTGTCAAAGCTCCAGTCTGCGCTGCAGTTAATATTTCTGAAAAGCTGAACTCCGACCTCGCCGCTGCTTGACCCTTATTAACGTCCTTGAGCTGTGGCTCGAGATGGAAAACCCACACTGCGGCACGTTTTACATTTCAGGCAACAAGACTGACAAACTAGAAAGGATGAGATGGTCGTGTGCGTTTTGGTTTTGCGGTGAGGAGAAGAAAAAAAAAAAAATCAATGCTGTATGGCTCGATTTCAAGTTCTAGAGGAGTCTGAGGAGGAGGAGGGGGGATGCTGTTGAGGATGTGGCTATACAGTGAGCGTATCATCCATAGGCTTTCACTGGGAATCAGCTGGGTAAGCTAAACTCTAAACCACCACAGATAGAAGTGTTAGACTGAGAATAAAGCCGCGTTAAGACCGTTTATGATGGTGACCAACCTGAAGTCACACTTTAGCTGGATTTGCTCACAGAGTATTCATTAAAATCACTTCTGGATGATGGAATTTCTCATTTTGAGCTTCAGAATCGGTCAGTTGATCTACATGCAATCGAGACAGAGATCCTGAACCAAAGCCTAAACTAACACAGGAGATTTAAAGCAGCAGGTTACGGTCTCCAGGTTGTTGTAAAGTTAATTGCTTCAGAGTTAAAGCTCTTCCAAAACTGCAATCAAGCATAAATAAACCCCGATCTGACTATTATGGGATTATGATGCAGTGGGAGATGAAAAGGCCTTACAGACCATTAAGGCCAATATTAGGGGCCACAGATGCACGACAAGACGAGTATCTCCACAATATTTTAGGATTACAGTTCAGTTTTCCTGTAGAATATTAAAAGGCTGATTTTCAGGTTAATTGACATAAAACATCACCAGTTGAAGGGTTTGAGTATGTCTCTTTGTCAGAATTTAAGTTAAAATGAGCGTTTATGACGTTTTAAATGCTTTTTTTCGTGAACTTCTCCAGAAAAAAGATGGTGTCTCATAGAAGTAGCTTAATAACTCTCTCACTGCAGCCTCGCGCTATGGCTCTCTCCCTCTCTCTCTCTCTCTCTCTCTCTTGAGGGGGTTAAGTGGATAATTTACGGCCAGCATGTGGGTTTATTTCACCGTGGAGGAGATAATTCACTCGGGTTCTAAACCGGGTCTAAACGAGCCCTGCTTTACAGTTCGTGAGGCTGATGATGATGGATGAAAAATTGATTCAATATGATTAATAGGCTACCCCGGAATAACGATTCGGTGGATCCCAATCGGAGGGGAAACCGAACAGAAAACGGGAGAAATAGGCGGGGTTTTTTATCCGTTAAAACTCCAACAATTAACCCGTCCCCTTAATGAGATCAGTCAGTTATTACTGATGAACGTTATCCGCCCGTTAACGGTCCGCGAGGAAGTCTAAGATCCAGATCAACTCCTCCGGTAACTTCTCTTCTCTCGCCCACGTTGGGAGGCGGTGAGCCCCGGGTGGGTTTCTCCCGGTGGTCGGTCCCTTGGGTTCAGGGAACCCCCGAGAAGAGCCACGCTTTTCTGTTAAAGCAGTTGTTCCTCTGAACTCCGCGGTGAGCACCTGCTTTATAGGCCAGCCGTTCTTCTTCTATTTCTATTGCTTTCTCCAGTAGGCTAACGGGGGAGGGGGCTGGGGTTACCGTCGGTCAGCAAACCGTCAAGTCCACCCGGGACTGTCCGGGGATCCGTTACACTACCGTGAGAAATCCGTGATACACATCAGATGTCAGTTTAAAACACAAATAACCCCCGTTATGGAGTTGTTGGCTGTTAAACGTCAGAAATCCGTTATTTATCAGTTTAACCACCGGGAATCCGTTAGGCTACAACAAACACCTGGGGATCATTTTCAAAACGTCACTTATCAGTTCAAACACACAAGTCATTTTAAACACCGGATGATCAGGTAAGAAAAAAGAAAAAAGGTGTCCTTAAGTAACGTTAGAGATTGGTTAAAGACACCGGCGATCAGTTTCTGTAGCCTACCGGGGACAGGTTAGAAAGAGATCATTGAAAGCGCCGTCAGTGATCCTTTTATAGCCTCGCAATAGGCTATTCCCCTTCAAAAACCACCCGATCCGTCTCCATGAAGTCCAAAGTAGAAATGAACCGTGTCAGGCGGATTATCCCGGGTTAACGCCGGGCACGGGCCCCTCCGGTGCTCCGTTATGAAACCGGATCCTCCAACTTTTTTAGCCTACGGAGAGCTGCTGCTCCTGGCTTTGTCCCTCCTCTCCCGGTGGTGATGAGGATTATGATGATGATGCACGGTGATGAAGATGATAATGAAGCTCTCCTGTTAGCATCCCTCCATCCGCAGAAGAGGACGGCGAAGGTGGTGGTGAGGAAGAGGAGTCTCGTGCCGCCCGTTCAGCAGTGAGTCCGCTCGCGGTGTGCGTTTCTGTTTGAGAACGAGCTGCTGCTCTAACCGAGAGGAACGCGCTGAGAGAGAGAGAGAGAGAGAGAGAGAGAGAGAGAGAGAGAGAGAGAGAGAGAGAGAGAGAGAGAGAGAGCTGTCTGGTTGAATGAAAGCTGCACCCATCCAACTTTATTCAAATCTATATTAGTATTCTCTCTCGGGATTTTATTCCAAACCAGACAAAAGAAAATTAATGATGAAAGACAAGTCTCTCTCACGCACACACTTTGTAAATGTCTCTAAATGAATGCTTCTGATGAGGTTAGCTTTTTATTAGTCTTTCATTTCCAGTGGTTCTCAGAGATTCTGTATTTTAGTTTTTAAACTTTTTGTGCTCATCACTGCATGCACAGAATACAAAAAAGGACGTAAACGAACATTTTTTGGTATAGCTTTTGACAAAATGAACATTGCTTGTCAGCAGGCTAGTGATTAACTTCTTATCTTGTTAATAGGGTTGGGTATTGTTTGGGTTTTTCCCGATACCGGTGCTAAAACGAAACTTTCAAAACGGTGCCGGTGCCTTAACCGATGCTTTTGAAAAGATTTAAAAAGAAAAAAAAAAAAAAAAAAAAAAAAAAAAAAAAAAAAGGAGCACAAAACGAACGGCTTGTTTATTGCTAAGACCATATGGTCAAAATTAAATGATTTATTAAAAATGTAATGACAATAACTTAACTTATTTCACTTATTTCGTTTCGGAGCATCAGAGGGCAGCGCTGGCATTTCATTGGCACCGAAATCCGTATTAGGCTTACTATTCGGTCCGGTAGATACCGGTTGTTAAGGCACCGGTGCGGTGTTAGCACCAGATGTCGGTACCCAACCCTACTTATTAAAAGCACTTTTATTTATTATTAGCATTTAAAATGTCCATGCTGATCTTAAAGTGTCTGTAAGATTGTAAATACTGTATTTTGTTGCTGGATGTATAAAAACACGTCAAAACCGGGGTCTGAAAAGTGAAGCCAAGTGCCTTAAACCTGCAGTCTTTGTGAGGGCCAGCAGGGGGCGACTCCACTAGATGCAAAAAGAAGTGAGATTGAGAAAATTAACCTACTTTACACTTGTTTTATTACCTCAGTAAACATTTTCGTAATGAGTTTATGGTATTGATCGCTAGTTACGAGTCTTCTCAAACAGCATGATCATTTTCTAAATTATGGTCCCATTTAGAGTAAAATAGACGATAAAGCAGGGTCTGATTTAGGGGCGGGGCAACCTTGTGATTGACAAGCCGCTACCATGGGTTCTCTTAGTCAGATCCACCCCTAGCTCCTCCTCAACTCCGCCCTCTCTGCCAACTATGGTCACTTCTGGCTCCATAAAACCAAGACGGCGATGGCCATCATGCCCTCCACAAACCAATGGGTGACGTTACGTTACGGTAGCTACGTCCACTTCTTTCATACAGTCTATGGTTCTCAAACACATTCAAATAAATGCCACTAAACAGCCTGGAGGAGCTGGAAGGAAACATGCTAATGCTAACATGTTTTGTTTCCATCATCTGTAGGGTCGGGATCTTTTTGGTTAACCAATTAACCCTCATGTTGTCTTCTGGTCAAGTTTGACCCATTTTCAAAGTTTCTATAGCAGAAATTTTAGTTTCTTTCAACCTAATTGCCCAAAAGTAACACGGCTGGTTTCTCGAAACGCTCCTCACAAGTCAAATTAAGGATCAGTTCTTTTTTTTATTGACTTTTAGGTGTTTTACTCATTTTATATTCATTATTCTGACTTAACTTTATTATTATTTGTTATTATTGTCATTATCCATAAACATCTTCTGATCTTAAATATTAGTCAAAATAATTCATACATTCAGTTTTTTTAACTAAAAAATTATATATAATGTCATATAGGCTAAATGAGCTTTATTGACCATACATTCCAAAAGAAATTGTAAAAATAGTGGAAATAAGTTGTTGTTAGTGTATAATGATGGTACTGGGAAGAAAAAAAAAAAATATTGAGTTTTGGTTTTTTTAAAGCAGCAAAAACATGTTCATTTTTTGACCCAGAAGGAGAACACAAGGGTTAAACACGTTTTCTGTCTGTGGTATTAAAGCGTGTTTGGTCGCGTGTTGAAGTCAGGTGTCCCCCAGCTGTTACCAAGGTGACACTGACAAACCTCCAGCTCATCAACATTATTGCCGCCAGATGTTTGATTGGCTATTGACACAACCTGCCAAGCATTTGATTGGCTATCAAGTGAGCCA